>NC_056751.1:441611037-441765198 GCF_019279795.1 Protopterus annectens
AATTAAGAAAGTCCTTACCACCCTCTCAGTGAAAACTTCATTATCTAAAGCTAGTGATGCAGTCAATCTGTATGGACTCTTAAGAGGACAAGCTAAGTATAATCCCAATGCTGACCTGTGGTCGATGCCAATATTGTTACTTGGCTTTGTCCTTAATGAGATCTGATTTGCTGTAAACGTGTAATGGCTGAAGATAGTCCTATCTGGAGAAAGCTATGCATTTGATAAACAAAAGAATAAATAAATATATTGGATATAATAATTTATGGATCTTAATAATCTGCTTGGTATACTACCTTTTTGACCATTCTTTATCTTACTGTAGTCGAGCATTACTATCATTACTGTCATTACTATCATTACTATCATTACTGTCATTACTATCATTACTATCATTACTATCATTACTGTCATTGCTATCATTACTGCCATTACTGTCATTACTATCATTACTATCATTACTGTCATTACTGTCATTACTATCAATACCATGCGCTACATTAGGTTGATGTAAGCTTATTGTTATTATACATGCCTGACTATAGAGAATGTTCTGAGAAAAATTAAAAAAAGAAGGAAGAAAAGAAACCATATGATCAGGAAAGAAAATATGTGCACATACTAAATGCATTACCTTCAACATCAAACATCATTCAAAGAGGAAGAGATGATGGACGTATCCTAAAATGTATGTATTAACAATTAGTAATCGAAAGTGTGACGAGAACCTAATTAACTCGGGAAAGAAACAGTAAACCAACTTCCACATATAGGTTTGAGGTAAAATCCGGTGTCATTTTAAATTTCTTGATAAGGGTCATGTAGTAGTGTGGCAGGTGGGATTTTGAGGATCAACACCCTGTTGTGATATGAATGGGGAATCTGTGTACAAAATGCAATATTCTTATAGGAATGTTTACTAGAGGACCCATCAAATATGAATATTTCACTTGTCTTTTAGATATCTGTTCCACATTATGTTGTTTGCCTCTCATTCATGAAATTGCGATGATCATGTTTCACCCATTGTTTAAAATATGTAAGATTACTATGGTTTCTACTAATAATTATCTCCTAAGGTAGTGAGTTCCACTTTGCTAACACTCCTTCTGTCTGAAACCGTTTATCTTGAGTCCCATTTTAAAGTGAAATCTTTCAGCGTTAGACTGTGCTTATTCCTCGGTGCACCCTGTTGTCACATTAAGCTGAACATACCCATGAAACAGTCCTTTCTATGACTCTACAGCTTATTCATATCCTGATGCTCCATTGTACATGTTGATGATTACATTAATTTTCATCAGCCTTTTCCCACATGGAAGCATCTCTAGACTTGCATCATTTGCTGTCTAGTAGACTGGCATTTTCCTTTAAATGATTGCTTAGATTTACTCTGTACTATTCACTGCTACAAATGGTGTGATACTTCCTTGTTACAGAGTAAAGAAACAAACAAAAAGAAAAAAACAGAAAAAGCTCAGTAGTTGGGAAGTGGCTGTTGCTATTAAATTAATGAATAATATCCTAGCCACCATGAGATCTCAGGGTCCTGGTTAACTTTGTAATTTCTTCAACAGCAGTTGGCTACTTCTTTAATAGCACTGCTTAATGAAAGTGTGATAGAATGCTCTACAGGAACTGTATTCCTGCAAGACATTCTGGTATTTCTCAGTAAAAACAATGCAAGGTGGATTGTCAGAATTAAATGGCAACATACTGAAGGCTAGTTTTAAAATGCTGTGGAAATTTTTGGGGACACAGAAAAATGATCATTTTCTGTGTCTCATAGTCAAACTTGTGCAAATGCCTGGAAAAGTAGAGTAAAAATCTTGATTTTGTCTGGGTGGATAGAGGAACTGTAACAATGTTAAAGCCTTTCCACTATAGTCTTCTATGGGCATTCTACTATTTGTTGTTCTTCGGGTATCATGGCATTGGTGCCCTTTTAATATCCAATAAATTGAATACTGAGCTTGGAATGAAACCAGTCATCAGGTATTTGGTAATATATCTTATAGCAATGCAGTTTCAGTTTTTTTCCCATACACCCTAAGGCATTAAATAATTCAAGAGTCGTAGATCAACAGAATTTACTTCTCATTTTTATAATAAAGTTCATTTTGGATCAATGGAGCAGTAGAGCTTTTGCAGTCAGTTTTATCATAGTTATTATGTCTGCTAAGATGTTCCAGAATAACTCTAAACTTGAGTGTCTTACTAGTCACCATAAAAGCTTTATTGCTGTCTGTTAAATACTTCTGTAAGGATCATGTGACATGCCAACCTAAAAAGATTATCCCCATTTCTTAAAGCTACAGCAGTATTTTTTTTACAAAAGCCTAACTATACTGTTTACAATATAGTAACTGACTACTTTTTATATCAAATGATTAGCTTTATTTTCAGAATAACATATCACTGATCTAATTCTACATTATGGTAAAGCCCTAACATTCAACATAAATCACTGTAGCAAGGTTTCAATAGCTAGAATTGACTAGAATGCTAGCAAATCTCCACAAGCTATTGATATATTTGACTTGACTTTTTTCATACTTCCATATGTGGCTGTTTTATCTGTTCAGTCTGCTTCAGTTCTAATTAATTTCTGTGACAGTACTCGTTGCTTTTCTGGTTTTCAAGACACTTCTTATTGAGTGACTTCTCCCTGCAAGTCTGATATCTTGCACGATACAAATACGTCTTTGTATTACAATACTTTTTTTTCACACTACATTGAACACTCTTAATTAGATATCCTTGCCTTGAACAGATGACTTCTATTTCCTCTATATAAAAGATCATCATCTTTTTGAACAACACCAGGCCTAGGTTCAGTTGCTGAACCAGCAAATACAAATTCTAGCTACTGAACTTGCCATAGTTGCTGAATTGTATCACACCAAAGTCGCTGAATTGTGACACTGCCTCTGTTCTGCAGAGTGCATGTTATAGTAGTATTTCTGGGGGGGGGGGGCAGTCAGTAACAGTTAACAAACAGCATTATATGAAATAATAAGGTTCATAGGTGTTTACTAGATTAATAGGCCTTTTTAAGCCTAGGCATGCATCCCAAATCTCTGACGAGTTCTGATACCCTTGATAAGTGTAAGCATGGGCCTGGGAGATGAACCATTTACAGGTTACCTGTTTGCATCAGAGACATAGGTGCCAAACCATGGATGAATTTCTGGTTTCCCATCTAATTGTCTAGCTTACACTTGAATTGGGTTAGGGAAGAGCTGTGCTTCACATGGATGGGGTGCCTAATCCAGATATGGGCTAGTCTCTGAGACACAGACCTGTCTCTCCAGCAGGTCCTATTTATATCATAAACAAGGTTTAAGTCTTTAGAATGGGTAATTCTGGTACTGTTTGTTTTGCGTATATGCAGAAGGTCCATCAAAGTGGGTCTGACAATGCCCTGTATGTCAAAAAGTCTTAAAGGTGAAAGGCAAAATGCAGGAAGTAGTAACTCAAGAGACAATGCAGCATGATTGTGCTGGGATAGAGTAGAATTCACAATATGTAAATGACTTCATAATGACATGCAGTTGAATGCTACCATGCAAATGAAACTCACAGCATATATAAATGATCAAAGCCCACATGACCAACTGATGCAGAGATATATAAATCCAGTGAAAAGGGCTGTAGTGCTCATCTGTTCTGAATGCCAGGACTTCTTAGGGTGAAGGAGCTTCACTCATACTAATATGTTAGGACTAGTGGCAGCCTTAGCTGAACAGAAAGTATTAGTGGCCAGTCATGAAGCTAGTGCCTGCAATATTGAGCATTGTCACCATCTGTGTCACCAGAAGGTACATCATCTCCAAGTCAACTGCTGCCTTGTGGACAGAGACACCATATGGCACTTAGGAGACATATATCACCCACACCTGTAATCAAGGAGGTGTAAGAACTGACTATCCATGTGGACAAAAAATAAATTGTATAGCATTAATTATTATTGCTATAGGGACTTTTTATATTTAATATGGACATGGTATCAGCCTTGCAGATCACACACCACTTTTTAGATATGATGTTACAACATGTGGAGGAGCATATTTGGTTCCCATGGGGAGCAGAAAAGAGAACCAGTATTATGGAAACCTTTCTCTGAGGTCCGGGAGCCATTGATTGCACCCACATTGACATCAAAGCCCACTTGCTCCACATAGCATCCAGTAAATCAGCTAAAAGATTTCTACTTCATCAACTGCCAGATGGTGTGCAATGCTCAGGGTAATATATACAATGTGTATGTGTGCCACTAAGGCAGTTTTGATCACTCCTATATCTGACACACACACACATATGACTTTTACCAGTGTTTCATGCAGGATCACGTCACATAGGCTCTTCTAGTTAGTGTGGGTACACACTGCCAGGTACGTAAGCCAAGATACATGGTTCCCATTTAAGTAGGAAGCATGTCACTTATAATGGGGTCCACTACCGTGCGTTGCAGGTGAAGTTGGATATGCTTTGGAACCCTGGATAATGATCACTATCCAAAACCCCAGATGGTGGTTTAGATGGCATACAGCACTGCAGATGTACAGACACAGAGCATTGACAAATGTCTGTTTACACTCCTGATAGCACTGTTCTTCCTCTGCCTGGGTATATCTGGTGGTGCACTGCACTCAGTTACTCATGGTATGTGTCTTGTTTTACAGTATGGCAGTACCAAAGCAACTACAGCTCAGGAACACTGCAGTGCTGCCTGACAGACATGGAGTAGCTGTAGAGAAGGAGCTGGTCACAGAGTGATCAGAGGCACTGGTTGCAGGGTCAACCCCTGTCCAGCACAGGTGGGCATAATACACTGTGGCACTAGCAAAGAGTTGGCATCTGATTCATAGCTATCAGCCATGATAAGGACAACACAGAAAACAATGATACCAGCATTAGCACTCCCAAGCTATCCATTAGAGTGCATTAGCTGGCTAAACTGGGCATCAGACCTTTCCTTAACCCCACTAGCCTGATGAGTGGGAAGAGCAGGACACAATCATTATCCTTTGCACAGGTAGACTAGGGGACAGTAACAGGGGTCAACAATGCTATAACAGGTGTAAAGGTCACAGGAAGTGGATGAAATAACTACTAAGGCAGACAGCTGATTAGGGGAGAGTTAAGAACTACATACTCTAGTGTCAGAACAGAGTTTTCATGTCAAAAACGCCAGCCAGGTATACCATGTGGCCTGCAGTGTCAGCCCTAGATGCATTCTGCATGAGGAATAGTGTAGCTCTTTGTCAGCATGTGCAGGAACACTGATGTGGCTTCCCATGTTGGGAGACAATAGACAGATATCATACATAACCCCAGGGACACCCAGGGTATGGCACTCTTATGGGTAACATGGGATAGGGATCATGCAGAACAGTGGTATCCAGACTGGCCAACCAGGTGAAGCATCCCAGCAGTGAGGCCAGGTAAAAGTTGTCAGCACTGTCCATGACACTGGCCACATCTAGGTATGGTGCCTACTATGGCAAGGGGTGAGAGTGATGCAGTCTCTGGAAAAGTGTGTGCCATCTTTGTAAGCCTAACCTGTGACTAGCCACCATGCATTTGGGCCCTTGCATGGTCATGGCTGTTACAGCCTGTAAGGACACAAGGAAGGGAATTTTCCGCATGCATGTACAAGTGTATGCCATGTGGGTTACCAGTTACCTCAGCAAGTGTATTTGTGCCATTTCCCTACATAGCATGTTACATTGTATGAACTGCAGGTTGTGCCACAGTCCACGGAGTATTTACATGTTGTCATGCAAGCCATATGCCATGCTGATCATCATTACCATGGTGAATGCAGTGGCTGTCTGTACCAAGGTCACTGACCTGCACATCTGTCATTTGATGTCAAGTGTGATACCCTAACCATTTAAGGAAATAACTGCAATTATGGTGGCAATTTCCACCAACAAGATTCACCCCTATGATGAGTGCTTGCACGTTAGAGCCACAGTGGTTGATAGATGTTATCCATCATGGTGACTCCTTAGTATCCTGGCTGGGACTCACACTGACAGGACATCTAGTGCCAAATACAGATTATGCCAGAAGTTCAGCCTGCTCTTCCCACTCTTACCTCATATGGGAGATGTGTGCATGTCCTCCAGTGTTAGCATTACTGGCAGTGCCACTGTGTCATCTGAATGTGCCATGTGCACATTGCCATCATCATCAGCCACATCTGATCTGCTGACCTTAGGCAGTTGCATTCTGTTATGCTGAATCCTCTACCAGTTGAACCTGTGAAAGTATAAAAATATCATACTTGTGGAAGTACTGGAATGTATGCCTCCCTCTCCCAACCTATGACACAAAGTCTGGTGTAGGTCACTTATGTGAATAGTAAGAGAACACTGAATATGTTTTGTACATGTTGTTATAACTTTGTCCCAATATGACTGGAGAACATATATGCATATGTGTTCTGACAAATAGCCCTTTTTCACATGTGGGTCTGTGTTCAACCTGAAGTGCACCTACTATTACTTACATGATGCATCCCCTACAGGCACTCAAGCATTCAGCAGCAACCTAACTCCTACATTCAAGCCACCTACAGGTAAGAGGGTTCAGTCACCTATCCCAGATAGGGTTACCTGGAACTCTTCCATCTCTGTGAGCTGCTTTTGTGTTGGAGGTCCATCAACTGTGGAGGAACTATCCTTGGTGATGTCTTGTGACTTGGTCTTCATGTACAGTATCATATTTGTGACCCTGTGATGTACCAGTACAATTGTTCTATGATGGCTACCCATAGTGCTGATGTCCTGCACAATTTCCTGCCACACCAAGTCCAGAAAGTTATACATTTTTCCAAAATGTACATGCAGTGTGTGCCTAAGTGGCTAGAGTCTGCAGTAACACCTACATCTCCTGGGTGGTGAACCTTTCCAGCCTTTGCCATTCTCTTGGGCTCATGATAAAGCATGTACAGCTGTGGGTTACACAAATCCATCAGATTGTGTGTGTGTGTATGTATTACTGTCCCTGACTGACCCCTGTGCTCAGCATTGACCTCCTCCTTTCATCTGATGGCCATATTCCTCTCTGTTATTGTGCTGTGACCATACCAAGCTTGTCCCATACTTAGAACAGTAATGGGCATGTTACCTCCGTCCTCAAAACTTCCCGCTGTGCTGACAGCCAGTAGTGCTGTACATATCATGTACTTCTTATTTCCCTCTCTACGTATAGACATGAATTGAGCTATGTATTGCAGTTCATGTACATAGGCTGCAGTGTGGCCCCTTCATGGGGAATTCACCTGTAATTCCCATGTGCTATGTTGTCTATCATGGTCGTCGTGTCTTTTGGCCTATCCCGGTTAGGGGTCGCCACAGCAAAACTCCGGTCCGCTAATGTTTGGGAGTGGATTTTTATGTGCCGAGTTACCAGCCCTGACACACAACCTTCAATGAAGGCACACCCATTCATGCATGCCTCCACACAGAAGACGCTCTAGCTGAGAATCGAATGTGACAATGTCTTGCTGTGAGGTGACAACGCTACCACAGCACCACTACCGCGGGTGATGCCCTCAAATAGATATTAACCTGTCATTCCATTGTATTCTCTGTCCATGCGTGCCCCCCCCCCTCCCCAGCTTGACATTAATCTGTCATGCCCTTGTGATATGTTCTGTGTCATTGTGAGACAGCCCCAGCAGAATATTAGCTTGTCATGCCCTTGTATTTTCTTGTGTAATCTCATGCAATCTACTGTTTCATGTCTGTCCCTGTTGCTGGGTGCTCAGTGTAGTGCAGAAGTACATTTCCAGATGTCTTATCTTCTTTTAGTATACCTATACCACAGTACAAAGTCTTCTGTCCTTAATTTCTATTCATGACTCGCTCATTTTCATGCAGTCTTCTGCAATATAGCAACCACATTTTTTACGGAGCTACAATGGAACTGACAGCATGAAGTTTTTAGATTGATTGTCTCTGAATTTTTGCCATATAGTATTATGCTATCTCACCCAAGGAGCATGCTCCTCCATCCCATATCCAGACTAATACAATATAGGTAGACTGTGCTCATGGATGGAGACTGCAGAACCCACAAGGCCACAGCTTAGTACTAGTGATATTGCTTCTAGCACTCCATTGATGTCCAATAGTACATGTCCCATGATGTCTAGTAAGTGTGGGTATGCACATAGGGCTGCCATCTTGCTCAGCTTAAACACCTAGAGCATAGGCGTACCTTCTTCAGGCTGTGGGTTCAGCAGTTTTCTTCCATGGTGTAGCCAGGAATTAAGGACATTTTATCTGCTGTATAGAGACTATAAGGAGCAGATCCTGGCCCATGATAATGACTCACTACATGAGGTTGGTGCCCTGCACCAGTTTGTCAGGCTGGTGAGTGATGCCACTGGTATTATTTGTTCAGGCAAATATTGCAGGCATCAACTACAGTGACCTGTTGATGCATATCTCTGACCTGCTCCACCAGTGGACAGCTGAGGTTAGGGAAAGTGTGCCAACATTTTATAGTAAGAACAGTATATAAGTTTTGTTATTTCTGGTTATTGTCTTTTACTTTCATTACCTTCTCCTGGTGGGGTCACATTGTACTTAATAGCTTTTAATTTCCTTTACAGCATCCAGGAAAATTAATTTCAATGGAGGGACCTGTCTAATGTACAGTTGAAATTCTACTTATAATAAATGTGTACCAATGTGTTGTTTTTATTCTCTTTCTGTTTTTGTCTTCTCTTTCTACAGATCCAGCTGTGATGTAGGGTGTGACGTACCATAATCCACCTGAATTTTATCCCACCAACACGCATGGAACTGGGTCAACAGGCAGGACAGTGACTTTGACCTTCTACATATCCTCCTCATTGTAAAAAAACTCCATCTCATCTGCAGCTCACAATATTTATCTAAACAAACTTATGTCTCTCCCTATCAAACCTAACACCATTCTCTTGGGAAACTTCAACCATTCCTCCATTAACTGGAAAACTTACACCACCACAAATAAATATGCACAAAGATTCCTGGACTTCTTTAATACCAGCTCTTTAGATCAACTACTTCAAGTCCCAGCTAGGGGTTTAAAATGTTAAATTTGGTTCTCACCAATGTACCACATACACCCCCATGCTGAACGCCTACACTTACCACACCATTGGTCAAATCTGACTGCCATCCAGTAACAATCTCTGTGAGGGTAAACCCTGCTTTATCACTAAGTCCTTCTATCTTTAGACACTACTACTACAAGGAAAAACTAATCAGCTAACTGATCACCTGATTAAATTTAAGCATCCTCCTCACCTCAATGACCCTATCTCACATGTTGCCACATTTGCAGGTAATTTCTATGCCTGTGTCAAAGAATGCATTAAAGTATTGGTAACCATAAGACACAAATACAATGTCAAGTTTGGGAAAAAAACAAGGGTGGAACTCTAATATAAACAAACTATACAATAATGAAAAAAAATATCATTGCCTGCAAGAGGAAGCCTAATACCTGCTTATTTAGAAGAAAACTAAAAAGGTTAAAGAACTCATAATCAATATCAAATCCTCCTAAAGCAAGTATTTATTGAAAATTGCTACCTATACCAAGGACAACCACAATACCTTTTCAACTATGTCAGAAATCTTAGAAGTAATACCAAGCAAAGCAGGCAGCTAATGCATGACAACAACACTGTTGCATCCTCTGAGGATAAACCAACATATTAGCTGATAAATTCAACTCAAACTTTACTCCCTATCTCTCGCTACCTTTTCCCATCATATTAGAATACACATACCATCATCTATTATTTCTTCTGGATAAGTCCTGAATGTTCTTTCTAAGGCCAAAAACACCACCTCTATGGGTCCTAATAATGTGCCAGGATGCCTTTTTGTCAGTACCAGACACTGTTTTGTACACTCACTACTAAGCTTATTCAATCTCAGCCTCTCATTTCACTTTGTACCAGAGGTGTGGAGAACAGATGCAGTCATCCCACTTCACATGGGGGGGAGGCCCTACTGACCATGGAAACTGCTGACCTAGAAGCCTTATCAGCCTTATCTGGAAAACAACATTACTCATCAAAATAGAACTTGTTAAAAGGATGTAGGCAATCTATAAGCCCTTATCACAAGCAAGTCTGTGTTTGTTAAAGGTAGATCCTGCTTCCTGAACCTGGTGGACTTGTTTGAACAGGTCACTGATACATTAAATGTAGACAAACTGATTTATGCACTGCCTACCTAGACTTAGCCCCTGTCTTTGATACCATCTCCCATTCTGATAAGCTAATTAAATCTAAATGTAAACCCCTCTGTTACCCATTAGAAGCCAAACTAGCTTACTGACACAACCCAGTTGATTAGTGTTGAAGACACATTCTCATCAAAAAGAGGAATGATTACCATTGCATACCACAGGGAGCCATCCTAGGATTAACTTGTGTTTGGTATTTACTTCCTGATGTCAAGGCCAACATCGAGAGTCTGTGGCTGATCAGGTCTGTGGATGACTGCAAATTCATTGCTGTCATAAAATCCCCATCTGATTTCCAGATTCTCCATGATGGCCTAACTCACGCCAACAAGTGGTGACTAGACCACAGCTTTAACCTAAATGCAAAGAAATGTAGCACTGTGTCCTTTGGTAAACATGAGCACCCACGCACCTACCACATAGGTGATACCCCTTTGTAAATTGAGTCAGTCATTGGCAATCTGGACACTTTCACTGACAATGAACTATCCTTTGCTCACCGTTTATTTATTTATTACACTTGACAACTGGGAGGTGAGCTGGTCAACAGACCCTTTTCGGCCACGATTCATGCCCAGAGTGCAATGGTTGTAGTAATAGTGAATAAATGAACAGTAGAACAAACAGCAAGATATTCAAGAACTTCTAACATGATAAAAGAAATGCCAGTTAAAGCAAGTTACCATGTATCCACCATCATTCAGAAATCCTTTTACTGATCACCAGGGGTATATGTTCAAGGTCTAAGGAAATTATAATTCCTCTTTACTCCTCACTCATCAAACCCATAACACAGTATAATGCACCCTTTGACATGTGCTTGTCTACACATATGACTCAGCTTGTGAGTCTGTAAGATTTCTTCACTGAGACAAGGAAGAGCATGCCTTCTTTAAATATACTGCCTACCTTTAAGTGCTCTATATCTCAATTTTCTATTTCCTACAGACTCTTGAGAGGGGACCTCTGTTTACCCTACAGAGCCTCAAAGGATATGGTTCTATGTGACTTCCTGTGTATCTGCAAAACAAATAGCACCTTAAACACCAGGACAAGACATCTAAATTTCTACGGAAACATAGATAGGACTTGCTTGCAAGATGGATATCTCCCCAGAGGATCCATCTTTTATGGAATAGACTTCCTGTGGGGGTAAATCAAAGTAGCTCCTTAACCCTGTTTAAGTATAACCTGAATGAATGGATGGGCAATCATAAATACACCCCATGTCTGGCCTTTCAAGCCATTATTGAAATGGATTGATTCGATGTATTAAATACCTCATAGTTCTGACCCTTCATGCCCTCATCAAAAGGAGTCAAAACTAAGTATGAGTACTCATAATTTGACATTTTGTGGTTAGGCTATAAATGGCCCACCAGATCAATACTCTGTTATTAATCTCTAAACCTGTGAATATATTGGGCAAAGTGGCTTATGTGTCTATTGACATTATTAAAATACAACAGGCTATTCTGTTAGGAAATGTTTGGAAAATGCAGCTCATAGTCAAAATATGCAGTGTGTGCATACTGAGGATGCACAGAAGGCGTTCATGATGCGGGTCTGTCAGAATGTGTGAAACAGAAATGCAAATGTTCACTGAGGTAGACTGAATGGCTGAGTAGTGCAAAGGCAAAACAAGTGCAGATGCTTTAAAATGTGCTTGTAAAACATCCTCTTTAAATAAAAAGGGAGAGCTTTCTGTATTTTACAATAAAAATGCATACTGATTGGATGGAATGCAGAAAAAAATGTGCCCAGGTGCCTTACCACAAGTTTAAATGAATGAAATACAGACCAAAGATGCAATAGTAAAGCCAATGTCAAATGCAGTTACTCTTATTATTTGATGTTCTCTAGCAGATGAAAACAGAGTTTGATTAAATTATTGCCAGAAGCAATGCCAGTGATGAGTTCTTGTTGAAAGTGTGAGGACTTCAATTGTGATCCTCAGGAGAGACTAATTTTGCAAAAGAAGGGGAGTACATATGCTAAGTCTAAGATTGCAGTACCTTTATGTGTACCTCTTAATATGTGGTGCAGTGATGTTGGAGTTATTTTATATATATATATATATATATATATATATATATATATATATATATATATATATATATATGTTACTGCAGTGGTGGTGCTGCGGTAGCGTTGTTGCCTCACAGTTAGACGTTGCCCGTTCGATTCTCAGCTAAAGCGTCTTCTGTGTGGCGACATGCGTGAACGGGCCTTCCTTCATTGAAGGTTGTGCATTAGGCCCGGCAAGCCAGCACATAAAACTCTACTGCCAATCATTAGCGGACCGAGTTCCGCTGTGGCGACCCCTAACCGGGAAAAGCCGAAAGACACAAACAATATATATATATATATATATATATATATATATATATATATATGTATGTATGTATGTATCAGGAAATGTGGGTATAGTCCATACATTGAGGAGTGGAGGTGGTGAAGCACCCCGAAAAACTGCTTTAGTGGTAGTACAGCAAATTGTGAAATTACCAGAAAGAGAACATAATTCCATAAAATTCTGACATTGCCTTGCTTTAAGCAAAGAATTGGTTTATTCCAGTACAATAACCCCAATTTCCTTCTTTATGTTGATTCATATTCCAAATATACAACAGTTATTCAGGCTAAATCTACTACAACTGCTTCTGTGATTAATGTATTCAGATCAATTTTTCAAGCCATGGCATGCCTCAACGAGTGATGTTAGACAGTAGTCCTCTGTTGACAAGCAAAGAGTTCAATGTTTTTTGTTTTCAAGAATGGACAGTTCAAACACATCACATTGAGTTTATTCAGTCAAATAGACAGACTGAACATATGATACAATTTTTAAAAAAAAATCAAGAAATGTGACGCATTTAACAAGGTGACTGTTGCCTATCACTACTGAAATAGAGATGTATACCATTACAGACCAGATGGCTTTTACCAGTTCGCTTAGTGAGAGAGAGAACACTTAGACCAAAGATGTCTACATCATTTTTATTCGAAGTGTCAGAGAACATACTGTCAGCAACAAATCTTCTTTAAAAGACAGATAGAATAGATTAAATTCTATGACAGGGCAGCACATATTATTTCCTTATTAATGGAAGGATAAACAGTCAGAATCACACCAGAGAAGAATTTTGGAGAGAGTCTGTAGCTTCAAATAGCTATGACTGCTCTACCCCCAAAAAACTGTATTTTTTTATTTAAGCTACAAGAGGAAGTACCTGCTTCACAGAGTCAGCTCAATGTATGCAAGAAATAAGTGTTAGAGACTGGAGCAAAATCTTCTGTTTTTCAGTTTCAACTAAAACTGTATTTGCAAGGTAGCAAATCATATATCTTAAGTTACAGATGAACTGTCTACTGATCTGTTGCATTCTGCCCTCCATGATGCTGACAAAAAGAGTGATGCTGGACTTCAAGGAAGTCTAACTAAACCTCTAAACAGTCTATACTATACTAACTATGACATTATGATCCAAAAAAACACTCCAGGGACTGTGGCTAGCATGCTGAGCAGAAAACAGCACAAATCACTTGCTCTGCCTTTAAATATTTTTTGACAGGATTTTTTCAAATTAATATCAAAAAGTTCAAACAGTTTGTTTTTTATTGACCTTCATATTGCTCTGATATATGAGAAGTGAAGGACTTTTATTTTATAACTTCATTTTAGAAAGGTTCCTGTCAGAAGTTATACAGCTTGTATCAACTATGAGTCACACGAAGGCTTCTCTTCAAGACAACTCTATGAAGAAGGAGCTACAAACAATTATTTCTAGTATCCAAGATCGCCCCAAAAATGGATAACTTGGAACATATCATGGACAATATGAAAAAAGAAAATAAAAAACAAATAGAACTTGTAAAGGAAATGATCACAAAGCACTTGGATCAAATGACAACCATAGAGGAATCTGTTAATGAGCTGGATGGAAGTAAACAGAAAATGAGAATCAGACTAACTTTCGTCTAAAACAAAATAATAAACTATCAGAGAAAGTCGAGGACTTGGAGAGTAGATAACGAAGGAATAACATAAGGATTTATGATATTCCAGAAAAAATAGAAGGTAGCAACTTGATTCAATTTTTAAATGACTGTTTTCCCAGAACTCTGAATTTGCCTGAATCCTTATCATTTGGAATTGAAAGAGCCCACAGGTCCCTCTCAGATGTCTCCATTTTAAAAAATCCTTCGGATTCAAGATCCATTATTGTAAAATTTCTGTCAACAGAAGACAAAGATTTAATCCTTAGAGCTGCATGGTCAGGAACTGCAATCCAGATAAATGGGAAGAGTATCAGATTTGATAATGATTGCACCACATCAGTGATGACTAAAAGAAAATGAAAAAGGACATCACTGGAAGCTCTGCCCTGGTTTCTGGTGATTTCTTTTTTTCATTTTGGACTCTGCTGGTGAATCATTGGATTTGCTTGCGTGCTGCTTCACTCTTTTTTTGTAGGACTAAAAGAAAAGTATGTGTTCCCCTTATCAAAAACTTGAAGAAAGCTGGCATTAAGGCACAAATTATTTTCCCAGCTAGAATTAAAATTACACTATCAGAAGCTATAGCCTTTGTTAATAATAAAAAACTACTAGACAAAATAGAAGATATGGAGCGATCTCTATCCAGCCTAAAAAGAGAAGGTATAGGAAATACTTCAAACACTAAAGAAAAAAGTAATAAAAAACCTGGAGACAAATAATGTAACTAAAGGCTTGTCCTCAATTGTACTGTCATGAAAAAACATCGAAGCATCATACATAAGCATATTTAAAAGAAAATCACTCCAGTATCAGGACTGTGCTACAGAGTGGTTGGAATTAAATAACTGAAGATGAGTGCAAAGCTTTTTATGGTTAAGTAATATTCTTATGATTCACTTGCTAAAGCTGTAAAGTTTGCTTTATTACAGCTTTATAACTTTCTAATAAATGTGGGATGCCACATACCTATGTAGGATTCCTTTAATAAGTACAAGTAGTCCTGAGTGCGAGTCATGTGACTGGGAGGGTTCAGCACTTGTTTGTAAAGCCCTGATGAAGCAGCAGCTTGCCTGTGTGTCTCATGCATTACAAGGTCTTTGTGTTCAAAGTGAATGTATTTACTGAATAGTCTCTTCCAATGCAATTGGAAAACATTCAGGTCTTTGAAGTAATGTATAAATCGTAATGGACTCAGGATAGCTTTGTGGCATCTTTAAAGTCTGCAAGCATTTACAGTAGATACGCCTACAAGAAAGAAAGTTCAGGGAACAAGATACTCGGAGCCTCCTTACACACTGGCGCATGGCTGTTGTATAATTATCTCTGGCACAATGACTAAAGGAAGGATTACATCGCTTGTACACAGAGCACTCAGCTTTCAGATTAAGGTGCATCTTACATAATTCTAAAACAGTCTTTCAGCAGCTTTATGTAAACAACACTCCCATTTTTCCTAAATCAAAACAGTTTTACAGGTGTATTCTGAATGCAGAGTGCAGACATTTGGACACAAATAAAGCAACAGTATATCCAGCTGTCTGATACCATCCAATTTTCTCATCTCAGCATATCATTGCTTCAACTAGTACAGTACATTTACTACAGAAATTCTATCATTCTTCAGTAAGACTGCTGCAATCTTTATTTCATGCTTTGTTAAGAGAATGATTGTGAACAATGTTTGAGAGAGATTTTTAATGTTGTTGGAATTTTGACTAGAACCTTTTCTGGCTCACCATCATGTTAAAGCTTGAAACAAAACATGGGCCTGTATGCAACATTTAAGTGATAAAATTCAGTTAGCCACAGTATGTGCAGTGCTACCAGCTGAAGTGCATAACTGAATTTCTAAATCTAGACACCAAGGCATGTAATTAAGTAATAATGCCGCTTATTCCAAGTACACACTGGCTAATCAAAGGTTAGTGGTGCAACAGGCTTAGCAATTTTGACTCACATAAGCTGTGATCTGATCATTTTAACTGTCAGTCATGCAGGTGAAGACTGTAAATTCCCAATGTCATATTTCAGCTCTCTGCATATAAGAGTTAACCATGGCATTTCAAAAAATACTTGAAAGAAATAAAAAGGAATATAACTCTTGTTAGGTCTTCTGTGCCTATGGAACAAATGGAGAATTTACTAAAAGAGAGTTTGAATTATAAAAAGTCACATCAGTTGGATAGGAATAACTTATGAAAATAATAACAAGTAAGTTTAGAATTATAATACCACAACAACATTGACGATACATTCTGAGAAGAAACTTGTGAAGTTTAGGATTTGTATAACTTTGTTTTACAATCTTTTACCTTTGTCTTGCAAAATGTTGTCTTTTTTTCATACTCTGTAAATGGGAAAACAGAAAGTCTATATAAAATGACTGTAGGAGGCACAGTTGAACGTTTAAAGAAAGCTTCATGTTATTCTACTAACAACACTTATTTTAATTCATTAGCTCCTGACATATCTTTGGTTTTTTTGTTTTTTTTTATTTGAAAACAGCAGCTTATTACAGTCTTAAAACATTGCTTGAAGCTGGTTTCTTTAATAGAGTGACTTCTCACTTGATATGCAAAGTGTAAAAGGGTAGAATGTAAGAAGCAAAATCACTCAGAGTGTTTGGAAATGTACTTTGTTTACATAGATTTGTAACAGAGACAGTGTCTGACATTTGTTAGATATAAATTTGTTTTTGTTCTTATTTTCATAACTGAGTGAATTTCACATCACTGAGGGCATCATGAAATGTCGTATGAGAGTAAAAATAATATGCTGTTACAACTCACAATTGTTACACTAAGAAAAAAAAGAATCGTCACACACATCAAGCACAAAATATAAACATCTTCCAGAAAATTAACCTACCTAAAACTACCTGCAAACAGATCTGTACAAAATAAATAAAGTAAACAAAATAAAATTACCAAAGAAAAAAAATAATAAAATACCGCTCAACTCTGCAATGAAAGCACTAGAAGCAAAAATGTAATGCTTCATCATGAGCCTAGTTTCCCATTTTATATGGGGTATGGGTGTCACATCATGTGCCACCTCCTTTCTCTTAGTTCAACACTACTCTCCTCATCAGGAGTTCCCCCATTTTCCCATTTCTCTACATGGGGTTGGGTTGCCATATCAACTGTTGTCATCTCTCTTAATTCAATACCACTCTCAACCCTTCTTTCATAGGTCTACTCTCACACGATCTATCACTGGCTTTTCTGGGCACCCTTGTTTCCTCTTATCTTCTTCCTTTCTCTCCCAAATTGTTTTCACAAAATCATTTTCTGCTTTCTGCATATGTGCCTGAATTACTATAACCTGTTCTCTTTTACCTTCTCTGCAATTGGAGCTACTTTGGCTTCTGCTCTGTAGTCCTCATTCCTTCATCTATCCCATGGTGTGCATCCTACCACCCATCTCAGGCACTTCAGCTCCACCACCTCAGGCTTCCACAGCTGCTCTGCCTTTACTACCCATGTTTCTGTACCATACAGTACTACTGGTCACACCACTGTTTATACACTTTACTTACAACCTTCTTCTGTCACACACTACCCTTGACACTCTGGCCATGTGGCTGCAGCCCCCTCTGATTCTATCTTTGACCTCTTCAATCAGACTTCTGTTCTCCTTAACCAGCCCTCCCAGTTATATGAAGCTGTTACCCTAACCCACCCTTCTATCTGAATTCTCAGATTCTTTTGATTCTCCCTATTTGCTAACATGACATCTGTCTTGTCTGTACTCCGTTTCATGTCATATGCCTTCAGCTTTGCATTCTATTCCCCTTTCATTTGCTGAAGTTACTGTTCAGTCTACCTGTAATGCCACATAATCTGCATACATACATGCTCAGACCCGTTCATTAATGTAGTCCTTCATCAGTATGAGCAGCAGCAGACTCAGAGTTGAACCCTAATGCACACCTTCCCCCACTGGGGATCCTTATACAAGTCCAAACGTTGTCCATAATTGTGCCATTGGTCCCTGTACATAACCTTCACTAATTGTACCAATGCTTTGGGACTTTGAACCATCCCAGGACTGCCCACATCAGCTTTCTTGGGACCTGGATCTCACCCGAGCCTGCTGTTTTCCCTGACTTCATTTTCTTTAGTTCTATTTCTACTTCCTCTAAGATGGGCTCTTCTTCCTGCTGGGGCGGTACATCTTCTGTTGAATTTTCTTCATTCAAAAGCTGCTGGAAGTACTCCCTCCATCTTTCTTTAATGTCTTGTGGACTGATGAGCAGGTTGTTGCTGGCATCCTTTGTGAAGGGTGTCTGATAACCATCTTCTTCATCTTTATGTCGTTGCCGTGCAACCTGACAGAGTTTCTATATGTCATCTGCTGAGTCACTTTCCGGAAGCTGGTACCGTGCTTTTGATAACTTGTTCTTGGCTATTTGGAACACATGAACAATACCAGATACGTGATCATGACAAGCCATATACATCTTTAAGAAGACAAACTTAAAAGCTGTTACCACCTTTGTCAAGCACTTAACACTGCTTACCTTTCAAATCGAGAGGGCCTTACATGATAAGCTTGGTGTAAATTTGTTTCGGCTCACCCAGTCTAGCCTTAAAGTTAGCCACAGTGGTACTTGACATGTTTTGGCAACTTATTTCATAGGCTGGGAATATGCTGTGTTAAGAAACTATCCCTTCAACATCTAAAGGGGACAGTGTATTCATTCTTGGGTCTCATAAGGAAAGACTACATGGGTATGACGACTTCTTTAGCTCTTGGTAATTTACTGAGCCAGGCCAAAGGATTTCATGACTAAGCTGGAAACATGATGATCAAATGAGAGTTAAGAGAGAGCTGCCCACATCAGTATGCAAGTTTCTTATGACATTCTCTGTCTAAACAGGAGTACCACTTATATCAGCAGGATCAGCTTTTTTTGCAGACTGTGACTACACTGTCTTTTTTGGCATTTAACTTTAGATAGTTTTCATTACAACAGGTATGTGCATATTCCAGATCTAGTATTTCTTCTTAGCCTAATCCATTTTCTTCTTTTCCCCACATTTTCCTGCACTCATTTTTTTATTGATAACTTGCTGGACTTCTGCATTCCACCACCAGCTTTACCTATGCAGTTAATTTCCATATCTGGTTTGGATGTATTCCAGTTCTATAATATTCACACATGCTGTTTTGAGCTAGCCTAGTACCTACCTATGAACCTATCAGCCCTGGGGCCTATAAAAGCCTAGTCAAAAAAGTTCCCTGGCTTTCGCCACCCAAGAAAGTTATTTTCCTGCATCTCTGTCTAGCAGAGCCACAGAAGTGATCACCGGGGTGAATTTCCTATTTCCCATCCAATTGTCACGTTTTTTCTTAAAAAGGGCTAATGAGCAGCTTTGCTTGACATGAATGGGTAGTCTGTTCCAGAGTATGGGAAGTCTCTGGAACAGGAATCTATCCCTCCAGCATGTTCTGTTTATTGTAGTGGCAAGGTTTAGGTCCCTGGAGCGTGTGACTCAGAGGGATTGGGGTTTCTTTAAGTGTAGCACGTCCAACAGACCTGGGTTTGACATGGCTTTGTATGTTAGGCAGAGGTCACCACTGAGTAGGCAATAAGCAACGGAGTAGAGCTGGAGTTTTTTGAGACGGTCTGCATATGGCATCTGTTTGAGGCCAGTAATCCTCTTAGTGAGGTATTTCTGTGGCCTTTCTAGTTGTTGTAGATGTCTTGTGAGGTACATGCCAAATGAGGCATTGTACTCTATAATAGCTCTGATGAGGGATGAGTAGAGAGGTACAATGACCTCTTTTTTTCTGGAGGTGAACCCCTTTGTGATGAGGTACGCCACGTAGAAGGATTTCCTAACTACTGTGACAATGTGATTATCGAAGGAGAGACTACTGTCCACCTGTGTCCCAAGGTCTCTTATCACACTTTTGATATTTAGTAGGCTACTGCCTATGTGGTAGTTCATGGGTACAGTGTTTTTCCCAAAGGGGATGACAATGCACTTCTTGGCATTGACCTTGAGGCCATAACTTTCACACCAAGCATCAATCTCAGTGAGGCCCCTTTGTAGAATGTCCACATCATTAGGCGATTCTATTATGACACCTAGTTTGCAGTCATCTGCAAACTTCATTAGTCAAAGACCTGCTGTATTAGCCTGGACTTCTGAGAAGTAGATGCCAAACAGGAGAGGACACAGGAATGAGCCCTGTGGTACTCCACTTATCACTGGTCTGAAGTTGGATTTGGAGTAATCTACTTTCACTGTGTGGGTTCTGTCAATGAGCCATTTGGCCACCCATCTTGTGACATAGGGATTTATGCTCAATATAGTGAGTTTATCTAGAATTCCAGAGTGGGGGATGGTGTCAAAAGCCTTGGCGAGTTCAAGATAGGCTGTGTGCATCACCTTACCCTCGTCCATGGCTCTGGTGACTGCTTCAAAGAAGTCAATCAGGTTTAGGAGACATGACCTACCTTTTACAAACCCAAACTGAGGGGGGGTTTAGAGTTTGGAGGTTACCTATGTCCTTGTTTATAAGCTCCAAGATGATATGTTCCATGGCCTTGCAGACCAGGCTCATCAGGCTAATGGGGCGGTAGTTCCCGGGGTCCATGGTGGCATCCCCTTTGTGGAGTGGGATAACAGTCGCTGTGCGCCATTCAGTAGGCACAAAGCCTGAAGTGAGGCTATGATTGAACATGGTACTTAGGTGGGGTGCCAGTTCGTTCTGTAATTCATGCAGAATGCAGCCTGGGATGTTGTCAGGTCCCATGGATGCTGTGTTCTTGGATTTGGAGAGTGCGGTCTTTACTTGTGCAGCCATGATTACAGGGGCTTTGCATTCTTCCAGTATAGTGATGAGCTCTTTGGGGGTGGGGGGGTGAAGTTTGCACTGAACCTATCTGCCAGAATGTTGGCAATATCTGTTGGTTCTATATATCTAGTGCCATTGTGCTGTAGCTCAGAGCATATCTGAGTGTCGCCATTGAGATTCTTGACATAGCTATAGAATGCTATGTGATTGTCTTTAGAATCAGTGGTGATTTTATTTTTGTAACTAGCTTTTGAGGATTTTATGAGGGATCTCAGCTTCTTACTGAGGCTGACCAGGGAGTTCCTGCAATCAGGGGATTTTACTCTTTTTTGCAACAGCTTCTTCCTTCTGTTGTAGAGTTTGTTTATGGCAGGGGACCACCAGATTGGCTTCCTTTTTTTGGAAGATGGCATCTTAGTTCTGTTGGGGATAGCACAATCGCATTTATATCACATTATCGAAAGATGAAAATAGCGAACGCTATTTCATCGGCCCCAAAACATCTAAACATGAAAATATCGAACATTCAGAACAACAAATTTTTTCCCATGGAAAAAATTTGCTGCTCCGAAACACATACACAGAACACAAGCACATCAAACAAACAGCAACCACACACATACACTTAAATTCCTACATCTAACGCTACACTAAACTAAACATACACTACTATCTACCCACTTACCTTAACCCAAACCCTAACCCTAAGGTCCGTCACTATCGCACACTCACCTAACCCGCACCCTAACCCTAACTTCCTTAAACCGCCCCTAACCCTAAAGTCTGTCACTATCGCACACATGCCTAACCCGCGCCCTACCCTAACTCACTTAAACCACCCCTAACCCTAAAGTACAAACAATCGCACACTTACCTGAACCCAACCCATAACTTTCCACCACAGCGGTAAGAATAGCTAAGCCACAGAAATGGCCAACCGAATTCTTTCCCGTGGAAAGAATTCGCTGTTCTGCAGCTTCGCTATGCTTAGCGTTCGTTGAATAGTGTTTGATATCAGAACATTCGAAGTTTTAATACTTCGATGTTCTGATATAGACCCGCACAATCCATGCACTCATGTATGTGCTTATACAGTGCATTTGTATAAGATTCAGCAGTTGAACCTCTATTTTCTATCTGTATGGGTGTTGTGAAGCTTGCCACTTCTGTCTTAGGAAGCATGAAGTTGGCTTTGGAGAAGTTTTTTATGGTGGTTCCCTTAATGGGGAAGTGGAGCGGGATATTGATGTCTAGGGTTATTCGCTTGTTGTCTGATCTGACCAGCGAGGAGATGATCTCTGGCATGGAATATCGGTTGCCCATACTGGTAATGACAAGGTCCAGGATATTGCTGCGCCTAGAGGCGGTATGGACAAGCTGATCCAAGACATTGGAATTTATGAATTCCAGAAAGTGTTGAGCAAATGAGTTAGTACATGTGTAGTTTTCCCATTTGATGGTGGGGTAGTTGAAATCGACCATTATTAGGGTATTGGGCTGTATCTTAATATTACCCAGTATATCAAAAAACGTGGAGTGGGCATACTGGGGCATGTCAGGGGATCTCTAACAATCTACAACCTGGAATGCAGTCTTGCCCACTGTTAGTTGCACATGGATAATTTTGGATGCATTATGTTGAGCAACTAGCCTGGAGGTATGGATATCCTTAATGAATATGGACACGCCTCCTCCTTTAGTGTTTCAGTCCAGGTAATGTGGCCAAAAGGTGTGGTATGAGTTATAGCCTAGTAATGCAGAGGTGCTCTCTGGAGCCTTGAACCAGGTCTCCGTCACTGCACAGATGTCGATGTTCTCCATTTTAAGGAGTGCCTCGAGTGAGTGCATTTTGAGGTTTAGACTTCTAGCATTGAGTAGCATTACCCTCAGATTTTGCATCCTTATACCTGCTACAGTGGTGAGTGTGTCATTTGAAACTTGCCTAAAAAAGGCACTATAGGGGTGGCAAGAGCCTTAGCCAGTATCCAGAATCCCAGGGTCTACAGGTGCAGGCCATCTCTGGCAAAGCATCGTGGTGTGTCAATCATGTCGTCCCAGGCAGACAGACATTGGATCCCCTAAGAATGACACCAGAAGCTTAGCCAATTGTTGAAGTCAATAATTGTGTCCTTGTATTGTGGTATCATTCTGGGCGATGGCAGGATGCTACTCAGGGCTAGGGTAATACCTGCCTGGGCTACATGATCAGAGAGCTCTTCCATGTCTCTTTTCATGTAGCCCAGAGAGGTACTTCTCAGGTCATTCACACCAACATGGACAATGACAGAGTCATATTTGTACTTGTTGAGTGACCTGAGTGCTTGCTTTATGTGGCGAATCCTGGCAGCCAGCAGGCAGCTGACAGTAACTTTCTCCTTGTTTAGCCTGGTGAGTGGGACATCAGTGTGCCTGACTATAGAGTCACCTATGACTAGTGTGTTGGGTACATTGTTTTTCCTTATGGGCTGAGGATGAGTGGCACACTGATTTTGTGGGCTGTGTCATTTGGGTAGTGTTGGAGGGTGGTGGTTGCTTGTATTTCAGCTTTGGAAGTCTCTGTTATTTGAGCAGATTTTTATTGAGAGCCTCCACGAATGTAGGTGTGTGTTTTGTGTTACTATGTGTGGGTTTAGGTGGTGTAGGTGTTGATGGACTATGTGCTGAGTGTGGTGTGGTGCAGGTGTTTACCTTCTCTTCTTGACTGTCTAGTACAGTCTTGGCTGGAGAGAGCTTGGCTTCCAGTTTGGCTATATAAGTGCATCTCTCACAGGTTGTAGTGTTGGGTGGTAGAAGGAGTGGGTTGTCACTGTACATGAGGCAATTGCTACAATGCCCCAAGATGCCCAGATTCATCAGTTGGACAGGGGAATATACCGGGAGCTGACCCTTAGACATGCCTGGATAGGTGCTTATTAATTTAAGTACCAAAAACTGTTTTTCTCCTAACAAGTGAGGAAAGTTGAGTGCTGCAGTAATTTGTAGATTATTTAGTGCTTGCAATGAGCTTTGAACAAGTGCTGAGCACAAAGAAACAGTTTTGAGTGCTAAAACTAGAAAACTGGCTAGTTCTAAGGGAAAATTAGAAGAGCAGACTTTCTGGCACCAGGAATAGTTTGACCCTAGTTAAACGGTGTTGTGTGATGCGCAAAACTGTTCAAACACGGGTTTTTAAACAGAAAGATGAAAGGGATAGAAATATCCCAAAATGGCCAGTAAAACTACAGATTCTGAGCTGAAACCACTCCTTCAGTGACAGATAGGCTGCTCAAAGCTCACCACTCTCACTGATGAAAAGAGAAGCTTCCTTGTATCTCAGTAAGGTCTGGGCAACACAGAAACTACGAAACAGACCAGAATTCAGCAAAATCTGAAAACTGGACTCTACTGGTTATAAAAAGGCAGGAAACAAGTAGAGAAATAGGATTTTTTTTTCAAAAATTAAAACAGATACAACAGTTCAAAAACACTTAAAAATGACCAGTTAAAGTGCAAACACTATCAGAATGCAAAAAACAGTTCAAATGATTTGCAAAGTTAATAAAAAACGCTCGGAATATTGAGGCTAGCAAAAATAAACAATAAAAAGTAAAACAGAGGTACTTAATCCACTCAAAGATTCCCTTTTCTCTCGCTGCTGCTGTAGAACTCTGCAGGACACCAAGGCAGGATCTTGCTGAGGTAATACAAGTGCAAAAACCGCACAAACACAGGTTTTTAAACAGAAAGATGAAATGGATAGAAATAGCCCAAAAAAGCCAATAAAACTACAGATTCTGAGCTGAAACCACTCCTCCAGTGACAGATAGGCTGCTCAAGGCTCACCACTCTCACTGATGAACAGAGACGCTTCCTTCTATCTTAGTAAGGTTTGGGCAACACAGAAGCTACAAATCAGCCCAGAATTCAGCAAAATCCAAAAACCAGACTCTACTGGTTATAGCAAGGTGGGAAACGAGTAGAGAGACAGGAATTTTTTTTTTGAGATGCTGCCATTCTTCGTAAACTCCATATATTTCCTCTTCTTCCTGAAATACTAGAGCCATGATTATTTCTTTGAACTATTGTGCTTCCACTCCAATCAACTTCCAGGTTTTCAACCTAGTCTTTGTTGACCTTAGAGCCTTTTCTGACCACTGCTTGCAGCTCACTGTGGCCACCACTTTATGTTGTGAGCCTTTTACTGGGGATGGCTTTGCAATCTCTGATTTTACCCCAGTTCTTTCCTTACTAGGACAATGTTTACCTGAGTTGCATGTTGGCCACTATTGTGACTGTTTCTCTTGCTTTACTCTGTATTAGCCACCATCAATCCATTAACCAAACAGAAGTCCAGAATGGCCTTTCCTTCTTTATTCCTGTTGCCCAACCCATATGAATCCAGGCAGTCCTCATATCCTGTTCTGACTGTTCCAATATGACAACTCATGTTGTCCTGCTACAGCAAGTAATGTCCTCCAAATGCTGCCTCAGTGTAGTCTTCCTTGCTTTTACAATCCTGTTGTGGAGACATAGGCTAAAACTCAGATAAGCAATACTGACCTATCTTTGCACTGTTGTTGCATTGCTATGAGTCTGTCACTAATTCTAATGGCATTCCTCACTGTGTTCAGAAGACATTCCCTCACTACAAATCCCACATCATTTCCAGTCTGTCTTTTCCTTAAGTAGCCCAAGTCAAGTGGCTTTGCTGCACTGCCCTTGGGATATATATATATATATATATATATATATATATATATATATATATATATATATATATATATATAATGTCCAGCCTCCCCCTTACCTAAACATTTATTGAGTTTGAGGTTGATTGGTTTTACATCCAGATTTCTCTTGACAGAGCTATCCCAGGTAACTGGAGGGTCAGTGGTTTATTGACCCGGGGCTTCTGGGCTTTATGGTGGGCTCCCACAGACTCCTAAGTTCTCAACTCACTTATCAGCAGCAAATACCAGAAGATTAGTCACCATGATGACCTGGAGCCAGTTTCAACACATCTGAATGGCTGGCTGTGACACATTGTACAGCATACCTCTCAACCTCTTAGAGCAAAAAATCTGGACAAAGCCATAAATAAAAGGGGGAACAAAGAACTAAAAATAGGGACGATTTTTAAATATTGCTCTTACAAACTTAGAAAATTGATACAATAACAGATTTTGCATTAGCATGAATTTTCTGAAGGGTATGAATCTTGAAACTCAAATGTCATTATTTTATGACTTCAACCCTCAATGATTTATCAACAATGTGCCATAAAACCACAATTTTAAGAGAAACAGACCAAAATTATGAGGCAAAAATCTGGACATTCTGCAAAAATCTGTACAGTTGAGAGGTATAGTGTACAGTCTGTGATCCATGTTCTCCTGTCTAGGAGATACTGCGCATTACAGCTGATGCCTAAAGTGGTTGGTTTATACAAGTTTTCCCCGAATAGGCACCAGCTAGTGTCTGTGTTGCATTCACTTCGAGGATGAATCTTATGTAAAAACACTCAGCATGTTTTTGAGATGAGCCCCACAGAGATATGGGGAGGACATGCACATTCCATACAGTTGTTGGCTGGAGGTCAGTCTCTACTGTAAAGCCTTGTACCTTGAACATGGAGGTGAAGACCTTAACCATTATGCCAACTAAGTCTGAATGGAACAAATTAACAAAAATCACTCATGTCAACATAAGAAGGGAAAATGTGTATATGTTTTTGAGGAACAGGTGCCCTTTTTATTTTTTTTTCAAAGTCTAGCATTTAGCATAGAAGATTACAACTATTAACTGCTTCTTGTAGTCTAGGGTTTGATTCCCGCAGTCTTCATTTGTCTACAGTGCAACACTGAGTAAGTCAATTAAGCAGGCAGTACTACAGGGCTGTTTGGAAACTGAGATGGGTTCATTAATGGCTTCCTGGTTCATATGCCTGGTAACTACCTATGAACCTATAAGAAGGGTGGAGGGGATAGTTGAATGGGAAAGGTGAAAGTGGGGAAAAGGGTATAAGAATGGCAGCAGGGGTAGATATATATGCACATAAAATTCAAGAAAGACTGAGAGGGGTGCTAATGACACATAAGGTGGGGTAACAGTAAATGGATGCATACTGGCAGTGAGCGAACAAATGGTAATAGGGAGGACTGGACTACAAAGAAAGAAAAGGGTATAATACACAAAACAGTGCGATACAGTTATGGGAAATAGAATGGCCTGAGGATGGCTGCCAAGCTGGCTTAGATAGAAACCCAACCAAAAGTCAGTCTTCTCTGTAACTGATATCATGGGTAGGCTCTCCCTATAGTGACCAAATGGTCAGGGCTGGTCAGCAACATGACTCAATGGTTCACATAAGGAGGTGATCCAGGGTGCCAAGACATATATCAAGTTGTTTGTTTACCTCAGTCCTCATCAGTCACTGAACTTCATATCCGGTGACCCAGTAATGACTGTCTCCACCAGTTTCTGATGAAGAGCCTTTGCCATGTATTGGAGAAAGAGCAATGGAAACCAGTAGTGAGCCCTCCAAGTTGCATTCCCCCAGGGGTTACCTTCACCGACATGCAGAGAAGCAAGTCTGAGCAAAACCACAGATGCAACAGTCAGTACAGTAGCCAGTATAGAACATGGCGGCCGGTCACCATATCATCTGTACATGGTTCACTTTCAATATTGCAAAAAAAAGAAAATAAATAAAAAAAACTTAACAACATACAGCGTAATTGTCAAAGAATGCAAAAGAGACAAAATGTGGCACAAATATAATCATCAGTGTGATGTGGCACAGTTTAATAAAACAGGACCAGGGCAGAGATGCAACAAAGTAATATAAAACTCTGACTATAGAAGATGCTTATTATGTTATGATGAGAATACAGTGGACACATGAGACAATAGCATTCGACTGGAGTAAGAAGCAATCTACAAAGTCAGTGAATAGCTAAGCAATGATGAAAAAGTAAAATGCATAAAAAATACAACTGATGAGTGCTGTGGTAAACAGGTGGAGTAAAGTTGTACAGTAATGCCAAATCAAGTATAATTGGAACAATTTAGGCCAGTGACACAGTAAATGAAGAACAAACTAATCTACAAAGCCAATGAACAACTATGCTTTGGCTTACTTATGTAAATAAAAAAAATGGTCAGTGCTGTGGTAAGGTTAACTACAATTGCGTAGTAATGACAGACACAGGCATAACTGGAACAGTTCAGGACAGTAGACCAGTACATGGAGGATAAACAAATCTACAAAGCAATAAGAAGCTAAACTATGGCTGAATATTAAAATGCAAAAAGAAAAAAAAATGTGCAGGTCTTTGTAAATAAGAAAAGAGCAGTTATGCAGTAAAGCCAGCAATACAAAATACTTATCCCACCACTTAAAGAGTCTGTTCAACCTTCTCTGGCACGCAATACTGTTCTGTAAAACTTCTTGCTCTGCTGCAAAAAAGAAAAAATATAATGAGCACAGCATACCTATGATTGCAAAAAGGCATATATAGCTATACTTGTCAAGCCAACTGTTTGGCGACTCAGAAAGAACAGACTGCTCACTGTAAGTATGGAGAGTCCATCCCTAACCTCTTCTTCCCATAAGTGGGATCTGCAGATCACTATATTTATGCTGCATTGTTTGCCAGAGTAGGAGATGTCAGTGGTATCACCCACTGTCCTGGAAAGCTCATGCCAGGTACTAGCTTTGTACAGGGGACCTTCACAATCCCCCAGAAAGTGCTCATTGTGCTATGTATATAGCATGTGTAAAGCATCTTGCACTTTCTGTACCATGCAAGAATCCTGCCAGAGCCAAATTCCATTGAGGACATATGCGCTTAGAGGCACATAGCTGCACATCATGGATAACATCTGATGTACATTGATGGGTAGCATAGTAGCATGATGCGTATCTATGGTAGCAGGATGCACATGATTAGCAGAGCAGGGAAGCGAGACAATAGTGTGGTGGTGCTCCACAGGCACATGCACCCTACATGTCCTCCATGTCCAAACACAGCTATGATGGACAGCTGGGCAGCATGATCATGATGGTCATTAACGAGATACAAATCTTTAATAATGCATCTGAGCTCCACAGGTATGCACACCATTTGTGACCTTAATATCTGTACATAAGCCAGACCAGACCAGAAGCTCAGAAAAGGGATGATAACACAGAGTGTTACTGGTGTGATGCATAGATGATCACACTAACTCACAGCACTAATATAATAGCTGTGCTATGAACTCTATTTAGCATAATAGAATGCAACTGTCATTTTGCATTAGACTGAGTTACACCACACAACACAGGCAGTCTAAGAAGAGTGGACATTAAACTGTACTGCCATATGGGAGACTGACAATAGACAGGATACATTGTAATGGACCTCAGCATTTCAGTCACTCTTCAAGGGAAAATGACCTCCAGAGACACTGTTATGCAGTGGTGTGGTGTTTGCAGTAATACTGCACTGGGCATGACAGAAGTTTAACAGGCTGGAGGGGAATAGACTGTTAGAACACAGGGAACAGGTAGAAGAGGTTGTATTCCTATGTAGGGTACATCCACCTTGGGCACAGGTACAGTTGGGGGGAGGGATTCAGTCCTGTGGATGAGTTTATCCATTCAGGGCACAGACACCACACAGGTTCAGCTAAAGTCCTGCTATGTCATGGTTTACATAGTGCCCTGCAGGCACACAGACAGCAGGACAGGCTACTGGGGGTGCTGACCCTTGAACATATTGGGCAAACATCATGCTGCTGGCATAAGCTCTGGGGAGACCACACATGGTGCATATGCCCACAGTTGCTACACTATGCCAAAGGATTAGAATAACTACCTGAAAGCAGACCACAGGGCAGTACCTATTACAGGGTCTGTAGAGATAGTGAGTAGGCAAGGACAGTCATGCATACCCACACTGATCTACATTTGAACTCAGAGGTATAGCTGACTGATCATGAGAGCAAAAGAACAGCAATGTCTGAGGAAATTCAGCTCACAGAAGAATGAAGTGCTGCTGTGGGCCCTATGTTCACATGACAGGCATATCCTGCAAAATGCCTAAGTGAATGAGGCCTTCCAGCATGACTTGTAGCAAAGACTAGTGCAGTGAGTGGTCACAATAGAACATTGATATGGGTGTATTGCAAGGTCACTGACATGATCTTATTTTCTGGGATCAAGGCTCCCAACACTACAGCAGCTGATGCACACTGAGGAATTCTTGGCACCACTACATAATGACACTGAGAGAACCCTAATAACTAGTAGTGGATTAGATGTGGATACTAATCTGGTGATGCCAGTCTAAGTGTCTGCAGTGGATGTCCCAGATGAGTAGTGACACATGCCATTCCTGATGGACAGTGCATTTCTGCCTACTTTACCTTAGCAACATTAAGGCTGTAAAAGAGGTAACCTGCACTAGATGCTATGATGGCCTATGCCCAAGGTGAGTAGTGGGACATGCCAGTACTATAGTAAATGCCTAGCATCTCAGCATGATTTACTCAGACATACACATCTGTATTTCTGATAGACAGAGACAGCATGGTTACAACAAAGGCAACATGCACCACAAGATATGCATGTGCTCATAGGCTACATATATTCCTGGCATGTATCAGTCTGTGCTGCTCAGTGGTTGGAGTTGCACATGTATACTGGCTTTAACACTAATGTATTATCTGTTCACATTCACAGGTTCCATTAGGAGAGCCACCATCATAACAAGTCAAGACACGTCTGATGTAAAGAGATCTGCAGAGGCTGACAATGATGGCACCATGCAGCTGGCACACTCTAAGGACACAGTGGTACTGTCAGCAAAGCTAATAATGGAGGCCACACACCTCTTTCCCACAGCTTTTGAAGGAACTCTCAAAATGAACTGTGTTTACATAGGTCATCACATCTATGCCAGGCCAACCCCTGATACACAGTCAGCACTGTTTCAGGTGGAAGGACCACACTGCTACTTCTGAGGTACGCACACACACACACACACACACACACACACACACACACACACACACACACACACACACACACACACACATGCATGCACACAGACACACATCATTGGTGGGAGACATGCAAGTGGCTGCTGGCACCTTGACTCCAGAACATGCTGTTATTTAAGTGCTACCCTTGTGGTAAATCAGTGGATGTGCAGATTTATTATCCAGACACATAGGGCTGCTAATTTTCCATGTCAGAGCTGATCAGTGTGCTGCATAATAACCTGTGCAGAGACCTTTGACCACTATATTGAATGTGCCACATTGCAGGAAGACTAACAACACATATAGGGACCAGGAGTAGACATACCTGTTAAGCGCAGTAGTATCCCATTTGTTGTCTTTAACAGTGCCCTGTCATATTGCATTCAACTCCAACTTGTATACAGGCCTGCTGCATCTGGTTCATGTGATGACTCCTCACCCAGCACCTCCTCTGCTGCTGACACAGGTATATCAGCTAGTGCTTTGAGCTCCTCTTACTCTAACTGTTTTTGTAGCACCATATTATGCAGCATGACACAAAGCAGAAATATGGAAGTATTCAAGGCATGCTGTAGAACACCATCAGATGTATTCAGGCAGCAAAAGAAGGCCTTTAGCACACCAAGCATATATTTGACAGTGTTCCCTATCTACACACATGTAGTATTGTTTGTCATCTCTGTGGTGGTCTCGGGACTGTAGACTGGGGTCATCAGCTATGGTACCAAGGGATATCTTGCATCACCTGAAACACACAACAGCAAACAGTTTTTATGAATGGTCTACTACCTGTAATTGACAATCTGTGAACCAACCAACTAGATGACCCTGCCAAAAGTACCCCCTACATGAAATATTGATATAGGTTACATGTGTACCAGATGTGGGAATCATATGAACTACCTGGATAGTGCACAAACAATTTTTATATAACATCTTATATATCAGCTGGCAGTATTGAAATGGAAGACCTTCAAGTTGATATACCAGACACCATGTGGAGCAGGTGAGGCTTTTATAGCAATATTGGTGCAAACAGTGATCCCCAAGCCATTGGAAAATAGGCTAAGTTGCAGAATGCCAACAAGGTGGTGGTTCTCTAATCTGTAGTCCATGGAAACCTAATATGCACTGCCACATGCATCAGCACCATGTCCACAAACTGGTATAGAATTCACAAGGCCAAGGCCTATGAAATGTCTAGCATGTCCCCTATTGAATACTGAAAGTTCCCAGCAGCAAGGATGGACTATGCTACACAGCCCCTGATGTCTAATGGGGGTTCCTATTAAAACACCGAAAACTCAAAATAGCGAACAACTTAAAGGTCGGAAATGCCAGACCTCGATATGCTTTTTGTGAGATCACAGTACAGTGAAGATTGGAATATTTGCCCTTTCCTTACTGTAGTGCGATCTCGGAGTTGGTATATATATTTAGCGGGGGGTGTCCCCCACAATAGCGAGCTCGAGGTCCTGCATTTTCGACCTTTAGGTCATTCGCTATTTTGATTTTCATTGTTCTGATATAGATCCGTCTGACACACTACTTTTCAAAAAGTACTGCTTGATTGGCTATTGTCTAAACTAACATCAGAGTATCTCCTTAAATACTTCATCCATTAAATTGTTGGGGTTTACTACAATAGTTTCCCTCAACTGTTTAGCAGTGTCCTGTATAGACACAGGCACCTTGAGTTGACATTTGTCCTGTAAAAGCACCTTTGAAATTTCACCAATACCTAGTTGAGCACAGGGCAACTAGTTTGTGCAGTTACAAGCACTGCCCCTAGAGTTGCAAACAGAAACTCCTGACTTTACTCTATATTCTCAAAGCAACCATGTAATCAATAAAAAAGGTATGTTGCCACTGATATGAACTTTCCCACTATCTCCATTGCCATCTTGGTGGATATGGGCATCCAGAAGCAATGTAGAAACTGCCTCATGTTAAATGGCAACTAGCTAATTCTCAAACAAACTGAGAAGGTATGTCAGTGGTATATTTACATGATGTCACTGTATTCAAAGCTCTTGCATAAAAGCACTCCTAATATCAATCAGATTGTCAGTAGTACACATAGTATACCCATCACAGACAGCATGAACCAGACACATAGACCCATGTTTACTGTGGCACTTAAATGTAACCTTCTTAAACCCCAAGGACCTCCTAGATGAAGAATGTCCTCAGCAGCTCCAAATGCAATCTTTCAAAACAACACTCATATCAACACATACTGCCACATCTCATGGAGCCTCTACTTCTAAGCCCATAAGGCAAGCCACCACACAATCCAACATTCTGATCAATAGAGACTCCATTGTGAGACATACTGATGTCCATTTCACCAGGCTGAGATAGGAGAAAGTCATGGTCAGTTGTTTATCAGGGGCCAGGATCTTCAATCTTATGCACACACTCAGGTCATTAGACCATAAGTACCAGTATGACTCAGCCATAGTTCATGTGGGTGTAAATGACCTGAGACATACTTCCCTAGGATAAATAAAGAGAGACATCATGGAGCTCTTGGAAGATCTGTCCTAGGCTGGTATGAGCCTAGCACTGAACAGCATTCTATCTTCTCCAAGGATGACACCATAGTATAAATAGAAGATGACTCACTTTAATAACTGGCTTAGTTTCTGGTGTCATTCTAAGGGGGTGCAGTATTTGTCAGCATAGAAGGAGCTGAGCTGGTCAGCAAACCATGTTGCTTTTCCAGGGTTGGTATGCACCTCACCCCTCTAGGCTTTTGAATATTAGCTAAAACATTTTCTACCCCCATAGCGCCATTTATAGGCAATGCCAAACTGAAAGCGCTTCCAACATAGCAAATCAAAACCAAGAAAATGTAAAGGTGTTACTGCTCATTGTGAACAGTTTAAATAAGAAACTTCATTCCCTACAAGCTCTCCTCAACCTAGAAAATGCTAGCATCTGTGCAGTCACTGAGACATGGTTTTAAGCCATGGAGAGCACACTGTCAGTGTGAGGGTATAATGCCTTCCACACATTTAGACCAGCTATTACACAGGCAGGAAGTAAAGGTAAAAGTGCCTTAATTTACATAAAAAATAAATATATCTCAGGACTGGTCAAACGGGTGATGCACTTGAGCTTCTCCATGTTCAAATCACCAAAGGCAAAATCCCATACCACTTCCTTGCAAGATAAGGTCTCCCTTTATGACCTAGGATACCCATGACACATAATATTGGAGAAGCTCACCATCCAACCAAATACTATATCCATGAGCAACTTTAATTACCCCATTGTTAACTGGGAATAATATATGACACCAAATGTGCAGGCACAGATATTCATGGACTTCGTAAACATAAACTCCCTGGGCCATATTATCAATACGCTGACCAGAGGTGCAAGTATACTGGATCTGGTCCTCACTAACATGTGAGAGCACTGCACATCCCCTAGTGTAATATTCTCTCTGATATGGTTAAAGAACAAAACAGTCTCCTTTAAAGTAAAACTAAAACTGAAACCCCAGGTCTGTTCAGGAATTACTCTAAGTCTATCTTCTTACTTTTAAGTGATAAAACCTGGCAAAATTTCAAGCCCACCCAAACTCTGAGAACAGTGCTGCTTACACAGAACTGTTCACAGAAAACCTACACACGTATGTTAATAGCTGCATAGAGGCAGCTGAACCCACTAGGAATAAGTACAGAACTAATTCAAAAAACAAGCCACCCTTGTAGACTCACAACATCAATATTAATAACAGAAGAAAGAAAATCATAGCAAAAATTAGGAGGTGTAGCACCTAGCAGAATAAAAGTACTCATCAAATTAAACAAGCAACTCTGAGGACATATAAAGTCTACCAAAGCCAAATTTGAGGTAAGTCTGTCCTTTCAGGCAAAGGACAACCACAAGGCATTCTTTAGTTTTGTCCATATCTTCAAAGGCAATACATCAATACATAATTATGTGCATTGCTCATTGTTAATGGAGCCACTACATAGCTCTACAACATATAGCAAACTTAATGACAGACAAATTCAGCTCAAAACTTACCCCCCCCCCCCGATAGCCTCCCCTCAGGAAATATCAAATATAACTACCACTAGGGAACAGGTCCTCAATACTCTCTCTCTCTCTCTCTCTCTCTCTCTATCTCTCTCTGTAGCCAAGAACACTGCATCAACTGGCCCCAATAATATCCCAGGCTGCCATCTAAATAGCATGGAACATAACCTATCAGGCAGTCTTGTATCACTATTTAACTGTAGCCTCCAAATGGGATTTATGCCTAAAGAATTTCAAATGGCAACTGTCATCCCTCTGCACAAAGGTGAGCCATCTACTGACTCTGGAAACTACAGAGCCTTAAGTCTCACCAGTCTCATATGTAAAGCCATGGAAATAACTATCATGGAAATGATCGGCAATGACATAGGAAACCTCCAGATACTGGATCCAATCCATCAAGGGCAAGTCATGCCTACTCAACTTAGTGGACTTCTTTGAGGTCACTAAAGTAATGCAGAAGGACAAAATGGTTCACACTGCCTACAAGCACCTGGCCCGAGGCATGTGACACAATATCCCACTCAGGCATTGTTGACAAACTTACGATGTTAGGTATAAAGACTTATGTCACCCAGTGGAGAGCCAGCTGGATCACAGACATGATCCATGAAGTTAGAACATGGGAGTCTACCTCTACAAAGAGCCCAGTCACCAACAGAGTCCCTCAGGAATCAGTCATAGTACAGTTCCTTTTTGGCATTTACTTCTCTGAAGTCATGGCCCACATCAAGGGCCTCTGGATGACCAAATCTGCAGATAATTGCAAATTACGAACAGTCATAGTACCCCCTATCAACACTAATGTTCTCCAAGAAGGGATGACACAGACAAATAACTGGTGTCAGAGTCATGGACTAAAACTAAGTGCCAAGAAATAGATAATAGTATCCTTCTGGAAGTCAACTACCCCTGATGACTACCACATTAACAACACACCCCTAATAGTCAATCCAGTAGACATGAACTTGAGGACATACACAGACATTAATCTAGCCTTTGACCATCACTTGTCTATGGCAGTGAGAAAATCATCTTATGTTATGCAATTTGTAACCAAAGGTAGGGCATCTAGGTCCAAGAAAGTTACTGTTCCACTGTATTTGGCACTCATCAGACCAATTATTGAGTAAAATACCCCTTTTGGTATGTACCTACTCAGGAAATCCAACAATTGCACTGTCCACAGAAGTTCCTCACTAAAAGGATACAGGGCATCATAAGTTAAATGTCCTATGCAGACTACATCAAGGCCCTATCCCTGCATTCTGTATTCTACAGGCTGTTGAGTGGAGATCTATGCTTGACATACAAAGCATCATCGGGCCCCACTCTGATGGACCTCCTACATATCCACAAAAGAAACAGCACCAAAATTACCATTTCTAAAGGGATAAACCTTGCCTATGACATAAATAGGACCTGATGGAGAGACAGGTATGTATCTCAGAAACTACCCTTACTCTTCCTTGTGAGGCAGAGTTCCTACATAACCGAATTTAAGTGTACCATTGACAACTGGATGGGGAACCAACATTTCACCCTTTGTTTAGCACTTATGTCTCTAATAGACAGAGGGAACCTGTAAATGTTTCATCTCCCTGCTTGTAAATGCTTCATCTCACAATGTCCTGCTTATAGTACCAAGGGTACCAGACCTTGTCAAGGATTTGGGATGTATGCCTAGACTTAAAAAGGCCGCAGTGGTCATTAGTCTAGTATACACCTATGTATCCTCCCTGAGCCCATGTGAGGATAGCATATACTTTTTACAAGGTGTGTCACATACATGTATATGTGTAGCAGCACAGACATTCTTATATCAATTCCTCTACTAAATGTAAAACTGTATTCCCCCAAGGTTATCAGAAGCTCATTATCACTGAAGCAAGGAGTTAAAATGTTGCCAGGGGCCACCAGTGTCATGTATGCTACCAATATAGCATGTGCCTTGCAACACAGTTAAGGGTCCTACATAAAGCACCAGAAGAAAACTACAATTCAAAGTTCAAAGAAATGATGATGAAACAGGGGGAAGTTCAAGTAACAGGGACAGACTGGGATTCTGGATGCAGACCTCTAAGGAGAACAACAGTAATCATACAGAGTATTATATGCATAAAGTTACAGAAGGTCTTCTAAGAACTAAGCAAACACAGGAATGGAGAAAGGAGATTCTGCCGATAGGGATGACTGCAATTAGGAATACAGACAATAGGCAACAGGCGGCAGGAATATATTGGAGAAAACTAGCAAAGGAACCAAGATATTGGGAGCAAATAACTACAGAGGGAAAGGTAATAGAATGGGAAGACGCCAAGAACTTATTTGGACTGCAGGTTAGAAACTGCCTTCCATATCAAAGATCGATATCAGAGTATAGGCAAAGAGAAAGAATTAGGGGGGGGGGGTCCTAAACGAAAGACCAGAAATGGTAGAGCTTTAGTAGAATCTAGAACAGAAGTTGCCATCAAGAAAGGAATACCTAGTAGAGCATACAAAATATTGCATGATAACTATAAGAATCAATCAGAGGAGGTTATGAAGGATTTGGAGGAGAGATTAGATAAGCAATTCACAAAGAAACAATGGGGGTATATATGCATGCCTCCCAAATATGCTACAAAATCTAGAAGATTTAGGGTCTTTGCCTGGAAGTGTTTACATAGGTATTTTTATAAACCAAGCAGACTTCAAAGAATTTTTCCTCAGGTAGACACTAAATGTTGGAGGTGTGATGAGGAAGAAAGAGGTAACTGGAAATATATTTTCTAGGAGTGTAATGAGTTGGCAGACTTTAAAGTGTCCCTGCAGACTGCTCTGCCGGAGATGCTGGGTGAGCAAATTGGAGTAACTAGGGAATTTTTTTTTTTGAGCTATGATACAGAATTGGAATTACCTAGACATGGTAAGGCCTTGATGAGTCTAAGTATGATGGATGTCAAAAAACCAATTACTAGAAAATGGAAATCAAAGTCTAAACCAGCTTTACTAGAAGTAGCGAAGATAGTAACAGAGATAAAACAACCAGAACTGGGATCTTTAGAAAAGGGTAGGAGCAAATTACATATGAAAAATGGGAATGTGGGATCAATACATGCAGAGGAGGAAAGAGGGTTAAAAGAAGGCAGGATATGAGTGAGCTATGTAATGGGTGACTAATAATGACTGGATATGTTAAAAGTGATGTGTAATGTTTGCAGCTACAGTTGCGACGGCACGGTTTGGAATGTATAAAATTTGCAACTGTAAATATAACATGGCCTTTATGTAAATATAACATGGCCTATGTCATACATGATAATTTAATAACGATGTTTCTTGTTTTAAAAAAAAGATAGCATGTGCCTTCTTACGGGCCATATCCTGCATATCACTAAGTGTAAGGCTGCAGGCACTACAAGTTGATTGATATCCCCTAAATAATTACATCACATGTCATTTGCTCTCATAGATGGTTGCACATAACTCAGTTGCCTTCATTACTATTGAAGGTGACACCATGCAATTAGGCAGCCTATATTAGTATAGCACTCACTTTGTCCATGAAATTGTCTTTCCTAAGACGCAGCATTTGCCTTGATGATTTATGCAAACAAAAATATGGTAGTAACATACCATATGTATATTATCAGTGCATGTATGCATGTCACATAATATGTCTCTTCAATATTTCTGCACATAATGGAACAGGATACACATGTCTACCATTTATAATATAGAAAATTAGTATATTTTTATCACACCCGTGAACACCTGCACACTAGTATTAGTGATAGTGTCAAAGTCATGCAAGAATTAAGGCTTAAATACAGTAGCTCTGTTAATGCTTGGATTGCATTCACATATGCAGCAGTTATGTATAACATGATGTGTGGTTTGCACACTGCTATGTTACATATTTTCAGGTAGTATGCAGGAGAGGTACTCATCCATATCTCATTCAGTAGCCAAAATGGCTGTAATTATCATTCATTTGCATAGGTTCATGGGTAAATAATAGTTTATCAAACTGCAGACTATTACAAGCCTAACCAATAACCAGAGGTCAGAATCTAATCTTGTACCTTGTACCTGTGAAGTAAAGACCTTAACCATTATACCAACCCCTCTCCCTTGTATTCAGTATTATTTTTCATTAGTACAATAGGCATCCCCCCTCCCTTAATGTCATTCTGACAGCCACCCCATGTTCTGCATTGGAACGACAGTCACTCCAATTCAGTACCTCATCCATGCCCAAATTTATGTGGTCCAGTGAGGAATCTAAGGGCATCCTGATAACTTCACACCATACTGCACATTTAGAGGTCCCACGTGACATATAGAACCTTACAATGTGTTGGAATGTCAACATACAAGAAGGGCAATAAGGTGACCCTGATGTGATTCGAACACAAAGCCTTCTGATCTGAAGTCAGACATGCTACATTGTGCCACAAAGTCATATAGAACAATACAACTTTGTCTGCACCAAACACAGCTGTTTCCTCTTAACTTCAAACTAAAAGTAGCCACGTATGTATATAGCATTATTTATAAGTCAGATGGGTGACACTAATTTTGAAATGATCTCCAGAGGTATGTCTATGATAAAGTCCTATACTTGCTAGGATGAAAGGGCTTACCAAGTCTGAAGTGGATTTAATAAATTTTCATGGTTCTACACTCCATTGACTGTTTATTTGGGCTTTCCTCTCGCTTCCAGGAGGTGGTTTTATGTTTTTCTTGGTTACTTTCCACCCAAGCTATGTTTTTTCCTATATCTATCTATATTTACCTGTATGTATCTATATCTATATCCATATATAACCTATATCTATGCTATATCTGTAGCTATTTCTACGTGTGTGTGTGTGTGTGTGTGTGTGTGTGTGTGTGTGTGTGTGTGTGTGTGTGTGTGTGTGTATGTTTGTGTGTATAGTTTATACCGTATGCGTAGAGTGCATAGAAATAGCAGCCCCCACTGCTTGTATGTTAAAAGCATGGTAATACATCCTTGAAATTAAAACTGTTTATACCTGCAAATGGGTCTATGTTAAATCATCAAATGCTTAAAAAAGCGAACAGTGATTTATCGAACCCATGTAAGCAAAAGCTTACAATCTCGAATGCTTAGAACAGTGATTTTTTTTTTCCAAGGGAAAAAAAAAATCACTGTTCCACAAAACAAAACAAAAAAAAATTTAAACATTACATAAAGTGGGAGGCTTCTCCCCCCACACCCCCTACTTAAATATACTAACTCCGAGATTGCATGATCGCAGTCACGAAAATGGCAAAGTAACGGAAACGGCCAAGCGATTTCTTTCCCAGGGAAAGAATTTCCTTATATGCCATTTCACTATTTTGCCTTTTCCTGCTTTCAAGTTCAATCAAGACGCATTTGAAAGAATGGGTCTTCAATCATTTAATAGGAACCCCCTGCAAACACCTGCACAGTACTCCACAATGCAAGCAAAAAATAAAAGAAAAATGCCTCTCCCAACACAAATAAGGAAAAAAAGGAGGCAGCAAAATACAGACAACACATTAGAATACCTCACGACAATACCTACACAGGTAGGTTTAGAAACTAAATCCTAAAGTTTTTAGAAAAATAAAGAATTAAATAATAACTGCATAAGTGAAGCATTTTTTGTTAAAAGTGACCTAACAGAAACAAGATGATGTAAAATCAATCAGTAACTGAAAAGGAGCACCAAATGACCACATGCTAACAGCATAGCTAAAATTTACCTGTCACTTGTAGGTATATTAATTTTCTGTTTTGTATTCTGCTTTAAAGAGCCATCTCATCCTTAAGGTAAGCTGTTAGTACAGAAGTAGTCCAGTGTGACATCAGTCTTTAAAAAGATGTCAGATAAATGTCTAGTAGTAACTAAATATAATATACTTTAAGAGGTGTAAGACCACAGAACGTTTAGCAGATGATGCTAAAGAATATCCACAACTATCCACTTATATAAAAATATCAAAATATTATATTAAAACATCAACTGAATCACTGCTAAAAGTACCTTATCTTACCATACTGACTGCTATTATCTGGTACGTCCTAGCTGAAAAAAACAATGTATCTGAAAATACCACTAGGAAAAGATAGGCTGGCTAAGCCAGGGTATGTGACGGAATTAATCAGTAACATACGATGCAACTTTTCTGAGACAAGTTAGCCAATGCAAATGCTAGAATTAAGCAATGAACAGTATCACCATTTCTCTGCAGATGTACAGAGAGACCAGAAACACTGCCTTGCAGGAAGAAATTATAAAACATAATGGCAGCAAACAATGCCCTAAATAAAATCAAATTAATGCAAATTCTAAATCCTGGCTCTGAAAGTAAAAGCAAAAGAGGCTTGCTGCAGTGGGCAAAACCTTTAAAAAGTATCTGCTAGCAGGATCAAAGAAAAGGATAGCCTGCATTATAAAGTCTCTGAGCATCCATATTTAATAAGATTGCACCATTCTGGAAAAGGCATGTATGAATAGATCACTGCTACAACTGCCTACAGAACAGAAGAATTACAAGGACAAGAACCACCATCCCAAACTGAAGTCTTGTTAACAGTGTTTTGTTTCTGTGACAGTTTTTGCCTGTGTGCCATCTGACCATCAAGCTTCCATTTTCTGGACTTGAGTACATTTGTACATTGGACAGGCAGCCATGAAGCTGTCGTTGAGTCCTTGCTATCATCGTGGCTTTAAGGACATTGCTATGTTCCTAATTCTAGGCTGTAGCTGGGATGATGAGCTACCTGCTTCTCCAAAGAGACCCACAATGCCTTTGAGCTGAAAGTCCGCCCTAGGGCATGTATTTGTGCCACTGCCCTTGCTCCAAGGCATTGTGGTAGTGTGTATCCTGATCCACCCTACCCTCTCCCCAGGATGGGTATGCTCATTCTCTCCTGCCAGCTCCATCAAACACCCAAGCCAATAAATTAATTTGTGTCACCTAGGCAACAGTCATGGCTTTATCATCCAATGCAACTAAGGGTAGCTTTTGTCAGCTGCGTTTCCCTGAAAAAGCAGATTCCTTTTGAAAAACAAAGATAGAGAATTTCAGGTCTTTAAGTGATAACAAAATGTTTCCTACAAGTTAGCCAAATAATCAGCAATCTTTTTTTTTTTTTTTTTTTTTAAAGAACATTTTATATCATGATTCATAGTCAGCACCACCTATTTCCAAAGTATGCAGACAGTGACCAACAGCTGTATGCATACTGATCACCCAGGCTAAATGCACTATCACCGCCTACAAATTTGCTGTACCTCTTGCTAAATTTACAAAAAAAAAAAAGACCAATAAAACATCCAACAGCAGCAGCAGTATATATAAGAGAACTTAACAGTGTTGGCAGGCTGACTCTGAAAGTGCACACTCACATACTTACTTCTACACATAGCTTTTTGTTCCTTGTGCCTGCCCCCAGGAATAAAACCTGGAGGTTTCCCCATGGCTGCAGGTTTCAGAGGTACCTAGTGCCAGCTATGCTTGCTAACCAGAAAGCTTACCTGAATGCTGTTCTCATGCTTCTGCTGTTCCACTTGGGAACACACAGACGCTAGCAGGAAAAGGCATGAATGACGATAAATGTGTGGTAAACGGACCTAGAACAGCAGGCCAAACCAATAAATTATTATGTTTGCCTCCATCACTTATTGTATTTAATGACCTCTTTAAAATATGAATGGAACGGTCATACGGGAGTAATGTCACCCTTCTTGGGGACTATAATGTCAGGTAGGGAGGTTACAGTCTGCCGTGGCTAACACAGCCTAAATAGACAAACTGTCAAGTTTCTAGTAACACTAGACCAAACACATTTATGGTTAATAATCTCAAAATGACATCAGTATTGCAAAAAAAAAGACAAGTATGTTTAATTATAGTTTTTTAGATTCTTCCATCCTAATTTCATGTGTCCTCTAGCCCAGCTTCTCACTGTGATTTATAATAACAAAACAAGTTTGAACTAGCACAAGTTACAAGGTGTCTTTTCTCTCCCTTCAAGCAGATTCATGCCATTGACAAGTTTAGTTTGTAATATTCTCCATTTGAAAAGGTCCCAAATTACCTCACTAGCAGGTTGCTTGAAGAGCAGGGCAATATCTTTCCTATTACTACCTAAAGAAAACAGAATTAAATCTCAATGAAAATCTAGGTGCAAGACTACTATTTGTTTAAAGACTATTAGTTTATTTAATTTGTACTAAACTTACCTAAAACAAAGATGCATCTGTAGAACTGCAGTTAAGGTGGCCAAATCCACCTGCATCTGTGATAGGCATCTCTAGTTAATCAGTTCACCTGAAACTTACTGGTCTGAAGTTTATAGGATTCTTTGGGAATCCAAAAACATTCCTATCCCCTTTTTATCTTGTGCCTGACACCCTAGCAGAGTCCGACAAACCCTGTGCTAGAGCCATGGACTGGTACTCCACCTAATAACCATCTATCCAGGAATACAGTGACTAAGATACTAAACTTACTCAAGATCCACCTCTAGTGCTTACATATTTTTATTATGAGCTACCACTGCATGACTTCCAGGAACAGGTAAATGTTAGCTAAAAGAACTATACCCTTCCTTTCTCATAATGGCAGCTACTTAAAACCCAGAACCACTTGTATTTTTGCTGATAGTCAGATGATAGAATATTACTAGTTTAACTCAAGTCAAAGTATCAATTCCTGTCTCACCTTCTGACTAAAATCAATTTCCAATCCCCAGTTGTTTGCAAATTCTAGAGAGAGAGATGAAAACAGTCTAAAAGTATGTAACTGGTTATATTAATAAATGTTGATTGCCAATACATACTTAACATGACTTTAGATCTAGCTTTAGTACCTCTAGAGTTTTGTATTCTCCTCAGTTATAAGAAAATAAGACGATTCTTCAGATCATCTTTTCAAAAACATCTTTATCCTTGGAAATATATACTTTCACAAACGACAAAGTCATAACTCAAGACTGAAAAATAACAGTGAAAACCAGTTAGTGGACAAAAGTGCTTATCATACATAAATAAAGCTAAGTTTTTTTTGGTGAATAAGTCTGGTCAAATTTTTTATTTTTAAAACTTAGTAGTGACTTTTAAAGTTTTGGACTGCGTTTAACTGTTTCTAAGTGCTGGATTTTAGTTAGCTGGCCCATCTTTGCAACAAGGAAGTGAAGACAGCCTGCTATTCTCATGCTGGAGTCAGCTATTCTCATCCCATCTCTGATAATATTTTTCTGTTGGAGATGTAGCTGAACAGAATAAAAATGATAGTTTACTTCAGGTTTTAGCTTCGATCCAAAGAGAAAATCAGTCACTTCACCAAACGTGTTAATCTAACATATAGTTGGTCATATCTAGTGAAGATCATTTTGGGCCAGTTCCTCAAAGACCACCCTGTCAGGTCCAGACAACAAAGTGGAATATTTAACCCTTTTTTTGGGGGGGGGGGTTCCCATACTCTCCCTGTAGGCTATGACTCACTGCACATCCTCACTCTTTTAACTCAGAAGTCACTGGACTTCAGGGATACATACAACATAATGCAGTCTAAAGTTTCAGCCAGTTTGTTCCAAAAGAACAATCTTTGAGCAATCAGTCTTCAATAGACTGACTGAATACAAAACCGGATCAACATGCATAATATTTCCTCTTGATACTGACAGTTTAGCATTGTTATACTAAGATTGTGCTTAATGTGTATATGTAGGATGAAGACAACCAAAGAACACCACACAAAGAAAGTTTCTCATTCTCCTGTGTTGCAATATAATGGATGATGAAATGCCAATACACTCGTCCAAACTGAATCATTTTACTAAATGAAGTGTTGTCTTCCACTGCTATGATCAAACAAGGGAAGATTTTATGATTTTTTTGATAGAGTATGTTTGGAAATAATCTCTCTTTTTATACTGTACAGCCTCTATGAGCTTACAAACTCATGCCAAGAAACTTTCACTAGTAAAATCAGTTATTCTTTGATACATTGCTATAACTACTTTTGGAATATGAATAATTTTATCCTCGAAGACAGAAAAAGCCAAACATTTTAAAGAAAGCAGTGTAATAAGTAATGTTGCTAAAGCAATAAACTCATCTAGTAATTTAACTGTCTTTTGTAGTCCTACATTATTATACTTATATTTGTGGGGGTAGCTCTTTTTAACAAATTTCTTTCAGAGAAGAGATAATTGGTTGAAAACTCATTTATCCACTGTTATATAGCAGATCTGAAGTCAGCAGTTGTATAACTTTGCCATATTTTGTCAAAGTATCATTCCTGTCAAGTGGGCCACATATGGAAACTTCATAGACAGTTCTGATAGTTAAAAATCCCTTAACAAGTTGCTACAAACAGAGAACGTAATTTTCAATGTCTAGATTTGACCTTGTTTTTATTATAAAAGACCCCCATGAAGAAACAGTGGTCAATAAACTAATCCTTGCATCAATAAAGTATTCCTCCTTGTTTATTAATATGTGATTAAAATGAATATGTAAGCAGTTATTGACTACAACAAAGGTTCTGTGACAAGAGCAATTATTGTTTGCAACTGTAATCCCACAGAGATGTTTAAGCAGTGTACATCAATAAACTGTTTGCTGAACACATTTTCTTATTAATTCAACTATAGTCAACCTTCTTATGCAAGTTTAACAAATTGCTTCTTTCCAAGAGTCAAGTAGAAATTTGATTTCCAAACAGAAAGTCATGTTTACAGCTTTACTGTTATATTTGTTTTTGTTGTGTGGAGGAATGCAGCATGTATACTGTTATACATTTCCACAATTTAAAGTAACTCTTTCAGCCTTTATTCTCTAAATCAATTATGCAGATTTGAGTCATCTCAAGTCTTCAAAAGTCAAAAAGTTATGATGATAAACAACATGAAGGTTATTTACAGCAGCATACATGACTAAAGATGGTATCATCTACAATGTCCATTTGTTAAGCAACTACACAATATGCTACAACCCTGTGGAAAAGAATGTATCTTAACACATTAACGTTTCTTGAGACTTGTGAAAATTGACATTTTATTATTTTGCCCCACTAGAAAAACAGAAATAATTTACACCTACCAGATTGTCATTAAAGTATATGGCACTGTTAAATAGCATATTTTTTTCTTGCGGTTTCTCCCATTTCATATTTAATATAAATTTTATAGTCAGTCATTCACAAATGGTGATAGCTGATTTTAATATGCATTTACTGCATATTAATATATATCAAATAAGATTACAAATCATATATAATAATATGACAACGTATAATCAATCAGCATTTGAAATACAGAAATAAACATGAAACTGCTTGAATATGTGCTTAATCCAGCTATTTCAGAATTATTCCTCAAATAGGTAAGTGACACAGTGGGACATGTACTCTAGGAGGCCTCATTAATATTGTATTCCGTTATGAATGGATGTTTACTAAGCTCCCAGGGTATTTCTCATACACTGCTAGTTCTTACTCTTTCATTAAAAAGTATCACCTGTAGGTCTAACAAGTTATATTTCTGCGCATAGACATCAGTACCCTTTAACTTTCTCTGCCTTATCCAATACAAATTACCTACTAACCTAACTCACACAGGTAAAGTGTATCAGAAAAGAAAACAGATCAAGGCTGGCCTTTGAATTCATGCTGAGAAGGAAGTAATCCTGAGCTGTAAAAGACAGTTTGTAGTGCATGTGGAGCCACTCTGAGAAAAGTTGTGATGAGTGCATAGTTACCCTATCAAAAGCAAAGTCATGACAGTGGACTGTTTGCAGAAAAGTAAGTTGCACATTTAAGGCAGTGGGGCATGCTAAATGTCACTCATCCTTCTGTAACACATAAGACAAGCAGGTGGGGGGGGTTGTTTAGATACTTTAATACATAGAAACACATCAGGCTGGATAGCAGCATCATAAAGTATGAACAAACTACTTAACAGACAGACCATACATACATACATACATACACGCTTACATCTCAACAGCTTACTACAAAATGGCAGTCTAACTTGCACGTGCTCAGTATTTTTACACTTGTGCAAGCCCTTGGATGGCTTCTTAACGGTACATGCACATACATTGATCTACACTAAAGTAACTCTACCAATACAGCCTGGGTCACAGAGGCAGAAGGTGAATTAAAGGAAGTAGAATTACATGGCTTTACTAGCACTATGCTATGAAACAACATTACAATCAAACATGATTCAGTGATGGTTTTACATCACGCTTACAACCTAACATAATTCAGTGATGGCGTTACATTATGCTTACAACCAAACATGATTCAGTGATGGCGGTACATCATGCTTACAACTAAACAAGTTTCAGTGATGGTGTTACATCATTCTTAGAACCAAACATAATTCAGCGATGGCAGTACATCATGTTTACAACCAAACTTGATTCAGCGGTAGCGGTACATCATGCTTACAACCAAATATGATTTAGTGATAGCAATACATCATGTTTATGGGACTGACATGGAATCACAGAGCTCAAGTTGTACAGTGCAGCATGCAAACTGCAGATCTATGCAGGCTTACTCAGTAATGTATTTGTAAGAGAGCAGCATTAATCCAATGTAAGGTACATGATATAAGCAATGAATAGTGCTATCTTGAAAAACAGTAACAGAGTATACATACAGTTAAACAAGTTAGGTATTACATCCTTCAAAACTCAGAAGAAACACCAGGATGAACAGCAGTCTTGTAATTATAACAACAATAATAATAGTAATAACAGTAATAATATTAATAATAATAATAAAAATAATAATGATTGTGGTTGCATTAACTGTTACTGATAGTGCTATGGTGTAATCAGCACACTAGAGCTGCTGAGAGATATGCTAAATGCTTAATGGGTTTTGGCTGTCATATGAAGGCCTCACACAAACCAAAAGTGCTACAACACTCAACTGTTATATAGCAGGATCACATAAACATGATATAGGTTGAATACAAACTCACTGCCTAGGATGACTGATGCGTGCTGTGCTACTATAGAGACACAATGGGAATATACACATTCCATTCCTCTGGAAGCTACTATAATTGCAGACTATATACAGAGATATTCCATCACCCAGCAGGGGCAATACAGGGACAACCTCACGTCTCCTCTGCTTTTTCCTTATTTGTTCATAAGCCCCCCCAAGGTTACTGCTCCCCAGCAGCAGCTCAGTACTTTCACTCTCTGAACCCAAACCCCCTCCTCAATCCTAAATTCTTGGATTGCTCTGTAACCCTAAAACTCCCTGCCTGCTCCCTAAACCTAAAACTCCTTTCCCATTCCCTAAGCCTGAAATCCCCCTCCCACACCCTCAGTTTCTTGCTTGAACTCATATTTGACTTTGAGCATGAGCAGCAGCCCACATGCGCTACAAGGTGTTTGAGTCCCTGGCTTCAAGGCCGTTTTTAAGTGCTTGGGACTCGAGTACATATAGTGCTCCCTAATCTAAAATAAGTCCAAACTCTGATATATACATACATCATTACAACCCTCGGGGATAAGTTGTTGTATCAATAAATGAGCTGCAATGCAATTTTTTGAAATTCCTGTGAATTAAACTGAAGCACTTTCCAAAATAATCATATTATGTTTACATACATTAAATAATCTTTTGTATATTTTGGTTTGCAACTCAAAGTCAGCTAACAAAAATAATTTTCTTTTCAGGATAAGTACAAAAATCCACATGGTGCGGCATGCTCAAAACAGCAATTTCAGTGCTTACAAATGCTTTTTTATGAGTGACCCCTGTGCTTTGGCTGGGTTAAACATCTCACTGACATGCATGCTATATGCAAGTGATGAGTGAGGAAACAAAGTAAAAGTCTGTCACATCTAAACCTTCAGCTACTGCTGGCCTCAACCCTTATACTAGGCTACCATTCTTTGAAATATGAAAGACTGAAATGCCTGCTAGTTGTTTTTGATGTATTTATAAATATTTTATGCCATGATTTCTCTAAAATAAAAGTAGTGTGGTCCTTTTACAGTCCATTATATGTGTAGGTCAAAGGTTTATCTTTTTGTCCATACAGAGAAAAAAATCCCTTTTCATGTTGAATGATGGCCTTGGTGATAGTTTATGAGCTACTTTTAACATCATTACAACCCTCGGGGATATGTAAAATCTATAGAAAACTGAACCTGCAGGAGGGAATCATGCATCTGTGCAGTTCTGAGGCTAGACTGAAGCATTTTTCTCTATTTCTGTGCTTCCAGACAGAAAAAACAGGGTATTTATGATTTTATATACAGCAAACTGTTGCAAAAAATGTATGCCAAAAGAGTGGTATGGTCTTTATGCGGAAGAGGCAAACAGACCCAATTACATAAAATGACCATTAATAAAATAGCTGTCCAGCATCTGTTTTTCTACTTTTATAACACTAACGCACTACCTTAGACACACCTGATCTCATTTTACATTTTGCTGAAATTCAGAAATGTCCACATTTTATATCTAGAATATTTAAAAAAGTGCATTTCCTACATGATAAAGAAATTTATGTTATGCCATGGCTATACTAGCAGATACTGTTTTTGTTTGGTGAAGCTACTTTGTTTAGAAAAATGGGCTAGCATGGAACAAATAAACAGGGACATAATCGGTAACTTTGGAATTATATGGCACCTTCCACATGTAGACTCTCACTACATTAAATATAATCGTTACTCAACTCTACATTGCATGTTTCTGGACAGTATATCTTTCTGCTACTGCAAAAAATAATTCTAATCTCGACTTGTGAAAAGAAATATTTAATAAAAGATATATAACAATATCAATGATAAATATACCAGTATTTTAGTTTGAATTCTGGCATATCTCACAGCACAAAATGGATAACATTTAAGAACTGTACTGTACTCTACTGTACTCCATCCCTTACAAATGTACTGTACTCTACTGTACTCCATGTTTTACAGACTGTACTCCATGCCTTACAGACTGTATTGTACTCTACTGTACTCCATGCCTTACAAATGTACTGTACTCTACTGTACTCCATGCCTTACAGACTGTATTGTACTCTAATGTACTCCATCCCTTACAAATGTACTGTACTCTACTGTACTCCATGTTTTACAGACTGTACTCTACTGTACTCCATGCCTTACAGACTGTATTGTACTCTACTGTACTCCATGCCTTACAGACTATGTTCCCAGCTACACTCATGGTACTGAAGTAAATATGAAATTATCCCAAGTGAAGTAGCATCATATAAATAAAACACTTAACAGCTAGCGATTTCAGGATTGCCCTTTGATATTCAGCTTACCTCTTTCTACTAAAGAAGAAATATCCCTTTTCATGTTGAATGTTGGTCTAGGTGATAGTTTTGAGGTCCTTTTTATCATTACACATTTTATTAATGTTACTAATCATGCATCAGATGTAGTTCGTTGTTATTTAGCAATGTTGTATAATTAACATAAATCTAATCACAAAGGGTATAAAGGATTAGGAAGTCAAGCAACATTTGTTCGTATTTTTGTTATTTTATTTAGCAGCCAAGTGAACTAGACCCCTGGGGTGCCTCTTCAGTCCAGTCATGACCTATTTCCAGAGAATGAAATGATAAGTGCAACAATAATATGATACAGTAACGTCCATTCATTCATGCTTACAAGTAGCAACCGACTCCTGTTGCAATCGTGTGAAGAGCCGTCTCCATCCCAGGAGGTTATTAGGCAAGTAAGGAACGGACGTAGACTGCCAGACCCTTCTTCCATGTCACACATAGATACACACACACACACACACACACACACACACACACACACACACACACACACACACACACACACACACTGTATGCACACCTACGGAAAACTTGCTAATCCACCTATTGTATGCTTTTGGGATTTAGCAGGAAACTGAAATACCCAGGGGAAATCTCATGAAAGCACAGAGAGGACATGATTACCCTGCATGACTCCAGAGAAGGCAGCCCAACCAATAATCTAAGCAAAGAGCCTCTTGCCGTGTGGTGACAGTGCTATTCATTATGCCTCTGCACTGCTATACAGTAATATACAAATGCACAAAAACAATACAATGCAGTGGTGTACAGATAACGACAATGTACAAAGACCAGTATAAGGTAAAAACTGTCATTACTAGGTAGACAATAATATTTAAAGGTACTCTTGACAGATATGCTACAGGGAGTGCTGCCCTGCACATACAAGTCAGTAAGCTGGATATTTAAGTTACATGTCCACTGTCCACTGCTTGTACATTGTGCTTGCTGCCTCAGGCCAAATGCTGGCACTTTGAACTTTGTAACTCTTCAAGGGATAAACTTGAGTTACAGTGCATTTGGTATTTTGAATATGGATGTACAGTTCTTATTTATTTATTTTAAACTGTGCTATGAAAAGATTAACATACTCTGCTATGAAAATATCAGCGGACATAAATTCAAACCATTAATATACTGACCAGCCTTGCATGCAATTCATTAAAACATAAAACATTTTATTTACAAAAACTATAAGAATCATATGAAAATAAATTACCAGTTTCTATTTGTGTAAGTTTTGTAGTTTACTGTTAAAAATATAACCTTCTTATTCTGCATTAAGAATGCAGGTTGTAACATTATATAAATAAATATAAAGCGTACATTTGTATATGAGAACACACATCATGTTTGCTAATTGAAAGTCTCTGTTGTAAATTATGGGAAATGTGTTATTACTATAAAAAATGTATTCCTCATAATTAACAAACCTATATAATTACAGAAAATGAAAGATCATATCATTAGTGATAAACATAGCTAAGGTATTTATCAAGAACTATTTTGAGGAGCAAAAATGTTGAGATATCTCGGTTTGTTACTCCAAGAAATCTTAAATAGTTAATCAGTTTACTTAAGGATTGTATTATTACAGTTTGCACTATAATTACTTACACTAAATTATGAAAACTGTTTAGGCAATGGCAAAAATAGAAAAGGTAGTAAATAACAAAAGAGAATTCACTTAAAATCAAATCAATGTTAAAAACAATAAATGCAATTTAAGTACCACTTGCCAATAATAATATACAATTACCACTTAACACTTTTTGTGTTTTGTGCAGCAAAAAAAAAAAAGAATTCTTAAACAGTACTTAAAACAATATAACACCGTGTTTGTCAGCATGAAATAAAACCAGCGTTTTACTCATTTACTTCCCGACTTCCTTTTATTGACAGGGTGGGTCCATACTAATTACTGGGAATTCAGCTAGGATACGGGAATGACCCTATCTGCTCTTGTACTTGGCACATGGGGTTACAGCTGTGACACAGAGCTAACATAGAGGGTTACGGTTACGAGCTAGTTCCTGTACTACATGGTTTGACTCCCTCAGCCCTCACTTGCTTAATATGTGACCTTAAGCAAGTAACATAACCAGACAGTGCTTTGGGGCAACTGGAAATTTGAGCTAGACACCTCAATGATCCTTTAGACTGCAAGTCTAGTAACTACTTATAAACCTACTTATAATGGTGGGTGGGGGCTGTGGGGGTTAATTGGAGAAAACTGTGATATTCTTGTTCCTTGAGACTATTACAAAGCATACCCCTCAATCTCTTAGAGGAAGAAATCTGGACAAAGCCATAAATAAAAGTGGGACAAAGGCCCAAAAATAGGAATATTGTTTTTTAAATATTGCTCTTACAAACTTAGAAAGTTGATAGAATAACAGGTTTTGCATTAGCATGAATTTTCCAAACAGTATAAAGTCTGAAACTCAAATGTCTGTCATTATTTTCTAACTTCAATTCTTAAGGCTTTGCAACTAAGTTGCCAGAAAACCACAATTTTATGAAAAACTGGCCAAAAATATGAAGCAAATATTTGGACATCCTACAAAAATCTGTACAGTTGAGAGGTATGTTACAAAGTAGGACCTGAGTGCAAAGAAGTATTGCCAGAAGTTATGGGCATTGTTAATTTGTTTCTGAATGTCATAGACATGCAACTAAAACCATATGACTCTGAGGGAGTCATTTAACCAGACAGTGATCAAAGTTTGTTCCTGAAGAGGGGCACATATCTAGTGTGTTTACCTGACTAAAGAATAAATAATCTTTGTGGAGTGCTTTAAAAGAGGTGTCAGTAGATGTAATTTTCATTCTGGTCTGTGAGAGGTGATATAAAAGTAGTTCAGGGTGATCCAGTGAGTGGAATGAGGTGTGGGCTGTGAGATGTTGGTGGCACTGAAATGAATTCAGTAAGGATTACCCTGAAGCAATTGGCTGTAGTCGCAATTTGAATTTAGAAGACTCCTATACTTGAGCTGGAAGTTTGAAACTGAAGACAAGAAAACCAAGCACAAGTAAAGTTTCAGGTGATTAAACTGAGTAGTCACCTTCTGAAGTAATCGAGGAGGGCATAAAAGGAAATGAAAAAGGGAAAGTAGCAAAAAAAACAATTTATCTTTTTCTGTAATACTATGAAATGCATTTTCTGTTATCAGTTTGTCATAAGAAAGATACAGGTCCTATTTCTAATAGGTGTAATTTATGTGAAGAAACATGTTACATCCATATGAAGTAGATTCCATCCCTAACACTATTTTGAGTATAACCTTGACCTAGAATGGGAAATCAAAAATTCACCCTGGATTGGGCTCTCATGTCTCAGATAGAGGCAGACAGTAACCCCCAAAACTAACATACCCCCCCCTTATATAACCACCAGAAACAATTGGATTGGATTGCATTGCTAGGCTTATAAAGGCCCTGGTGGTCATTACCCTAGGGAGTCTGTGAACCTATAATGTCTACAGAGGACTGTTGGGGACATTATTACAGATAAAAGAGTGAAAGTACAATGAGTAAAATGAATAATGGAATATCCAAGGGGCGCATACAGAAGTACACAGTGAGATGATATGAGTTAAGGTAAAAGACAGGGTGAGGTAAAGGACAACAGGGAAGAAGAACCAGGGCTACAAGGGGAAAGAAAAGAGATTATGAAGCAAGACGAAAATAGAAGACAGTAAGGAAAAATTTGACAAAAAAGGATGCAAGAGATGTAACAACAACAGGAAAGTAATGGATGTAGGATTTCTATCACAAAGGAGGGCTATCAGAAGTCAGAATACCAATGAGAGATAGGAAATGAGTACACCCAAAGAAATGACATGCTAGAGTGAAAAGATTCAGGACAGGGAAGGATGAAAATGTGGATTTAGTCATTAATTCTGTGACACATAGGCAAGAAAAAATTAAAAAACAAAATGGCAGAAATAAGAAGACTGGAAGAACATGAATTTTAGGACAAATATGGCAAATATAAATTGTGTCTCAAAAAACAGAAAAGTTTGGTACTGTACATGGATTGAGGGTGAAGAGTAGTTTTTGTATCCTATTATTACAAGATGCAGGCAAGTAAGCAAATAAGGTGGTGGTGTACAGAAAGAGAGTGTGGACATAATAAAATGTTATTAAACAACAGCACAGCAAGAGAAATTTACCAGATGGAGATCTTGGGCTGTATGTCTCAGGACAGTGTGAGTCTATCTTATAGCGGTATTCTCCAAGGATGATGCTACTTTATGATTAGAAAATAACTGACTTTAATAATTGGTTTAGATTCTGGTGTCATTCAAGGGGGTACAATATATGTTAGCCTGGGATGATATGGTTAGCAGACCATGCTGCTTTGCCAAAGATGGTCTGCACTTATCTCCTCTGGGCTTTTGAATATTAGCTAAAACTTTGTCAATCCCCTGCCAGAGTGCCTTTTTAGGCATTTCCACCCTGTTAAACCTTCTGACATAGCAAAACCAACACAAGGAAATCTGAATGTGTTACTCTTCATTGCCATGAGTCTAAACAAGTTACTCCACTTCATGCAAGCTCGCCTCACCCTGGAGAATGCAGAGATGTGCATCCCAGGCAGTGCAAGGTTATTATGCCTACCACACATTTAGACCAGTTACTGCACAGGAAGGAACAAAAGGTGGAGGTGTAACAATGTTAATCAAAAATAAATGCACCTCAAGACCCATCCAACAGTATGACAAGCTTGAGCTCATCCACTTTCAAATTACCATAGCCAAGTCCCATACCATATCATTGCAAGCTATTTGTCCACCTGAATGACCCAGGAAACACATAGTTCTTACTTAAGTGTACTGGAAACGCACCCCATTCAACCCAACACTCACCATATTCGTGACTGACTTTAACTACCCCACTATAAACTGGGAATCATACACAACCACAAAAATGTAACCTCAGAGATTCCAGGATTTTATTAGCAAAACAGCCTGGAGCAAATACTCTGTATGCCCACTAGGGGTATAAACATCCCTGGCCTGGTCCTCACAAACATGGGAGAATGCTGCCTACCCCAGCATTATGTCTTCGCTGATCTGATTGGACCATAAATCTGTCTCCTTTAAAATGAAAATAAAATCCCTGACTCTAGCAAATCCTGGAACATTTAGGAATTTTTCTAAGGCAAACTTCCTATTATTCTGCAGCGGTAACATTGTTGCCTCACAGCAAGAGGTTCTCCCAATTCGATTCTCGGCTGGTGTGCAGGGAGTGCCTTCTGTGTGGAGTCTGCATGCCCTCCCCGTGGTTGGGTGGGCATTCTAAAGACATGCGTAAATTGGTGTGCCTTCGTTGAAGGTTGAACTGGCACCTCGGCGTTCATGAAACTCTACTGCCAATCATTAGTGGACCTGAGTTCCGCTGTGGCAAACCCTAACCGGGATAAGCCGAAAGACAACAACAACCCTTGTACAATTTCAAACCCCCCAACCCTGAGAACACCTCTGTCTATGCAGAATTGTTCATAGAAATCCTGTGCGACATGTTAATAACTGCATTGAGGCAGCTGTACTTACCTGGAAAAAGCATATGACAAACTCAAAACCTAAGCCATTCTGGTGGAATCCCAGGATCAATAGGCTGCATAACAAATGAAAGAAAATCATAGGAAAATTAGGAAGTGCAATGCCAACAAAGTCAAAGCTCTAAATCTAAACATACAACTCAAGGGGCTAATCAAGTGTAAAAAAATCTCAGTTTTAGATAAAAATAGCCTCTTAGGCCAAGGGCAGTCACTTGGCCTTCTTCAGCTATTTCCTCAACCTCAAAGGCAATACACAGCAATGTGCTGAAATAATTGTAAATGAAACAACCTATACTGAGCCAGAAGATATAGTAAATCTACTGGCTGACAAATTTAGCTACAGATTTACCACCCTCTCCCCACCAGATACCCCTCACAAAATACATTCAAGCCTCCCTCCACCAACTGTGACTAGGGAACTGGTCTTCAATGCACTCTCCAAGGTGAAGAGCACTGCATTAATGGACACCAACAATATCTCAGAATGCCTCCTTAATAGCATGAAACATGACCTATCAGGGCCATTAAAATCACTATTTAGCTATAACCTCAGACAGGCTTTGTGCCAAGTGAGTGGGGGACACTGCGTTTCCTCTACTCAAAAGTGAGTCAGCTAAAGACCTGGATAACTACGGACCCATAAGTATCATAAGCAAGGCCATGGAAAAATTATCACTGGAATAAAAACAATGACATAGGAAACCTTCAGTCACTGGATCTATCTCAGTTTGTTTTCATCAAGGGCAGGTCATGCCTGCTCAATCTTGTGGACTTCTTCAAGGTCACCAAAGCAATGGACATGGGAAAAACAGTGCAGACGCCTACCATGACCTGACAAAGGTTTTTGACACAATACCTCTGTCGGGATTTGTTCTTTGACATTGTGACGATGTGAGGTATTGCCAGCTATGCCAGGAGAAGTAGGGCAATTGATATGTAACATATGCCAGCACAGCTAGCTGGAACTTTGTAAATAATTATATGTCATTTGTATATCAAACTGATTTGTATGGATGCTTGTGTTGAAAAATGTATCTGTGTAACTGCTTGTGTTCAAAAGGTATCAACAGTGTGCCTTGCTGGGCAGAAAAAGAAGAATACATGTACATACATTGTTGTAAATGTTTAAATGTATATGTTTTAACACAGGATACTGGAAGAGAAGAGGTTAATCTCAATCCACTTAACTTTGAAAATAGTTTGAAACTAAATTATGTGTCTTAGGCCAAAAAGATTGTATCTTACAGTTCTCAATGCAGACAGGACAAATATATGTAGTAGTAAGCTTTCTGCATTGTCCTTGGGGTGAACAAATTGCTAGTCTGGAGTGTGAAGGTTTGAAACTGTTTTAAAACTTCAAGGAGCTGCAGCAGATCTTAGCAAGGCTCTCTGTGTGTGAATTATTGGCATATATGTGCTAAATACTGACAGCTTCTAGCCGGGGGGGGGGGGGATAGCATGGGAACCAGAAGTCAGATGACCAGATGTAAGTGATGCCATTGGGTAATCCATCACTAAAAATGGAATTTAATACTAGGAGAGACTGAAGTCTCATGGCAGTATGTTTTTGGAACCTGACAGAGAAAGATCCCCCCCCCCCAAACCTACTTCATCATGCATTGCTCTAGTAAGTGATCAGGCAATAATAATTTTTTAGATCAGTCAGGAAAATATAGTGAGAATTAGTTAAGCACTGTTTTTCTGTATCTGTGTGAATCTATTTATCAGTGTTATTTTAATATTTCCTGTGACTGAAACTCTGGTGTTTACTGTAAATAGTTATTTAAATTTTCATGTTCTTTTCTTATTTTATATTTAAACTTTTCATTGTGGCTGGTCATTTAGAGAATATTTTAATCTCCGAAACTATTTATGTATATTTGGTGACAGCTCTGGCCACTCCTGGAAGCCTTGTTGTTGGTCAAACTACCATTTGTATTAATATTAACTTCACTCAGTATAATTGGGTACCCTTGCAAGAGCCTTAGAGTAGCTGGCTTTGGAGTGTTTGGTGGCAGTGTAACTACCTTATAGTCTGGGCAGAAAGGGGCATAGCTAGTAAATCTGTGTCAGCCTTTCCCCCATGTGTGTGTGTGTGTGTGTGTGTGTGTGTGTGTGTGTGTGTGTGTGTGTGAAAATCAGATCTCAAAGAGTATGTGTGTGTCAACTGTTTGGAGCAGGGACATGAAGCACTGACTTCACAGACAGGGTGCAGGAAAAGTTGGCTTGGACACTCCACTGAGGTCTCAACTCTATAGCTATGCCAGTGGGGAATCTTACTGGGGACCTGGAGGGAAACAGATGGATAAATCCAGACTCTGGACTGAGTGTGTTCCCTGTGTGCTCTTAAGGGAAATTGTGCTTGATGCAGACAGCTGCATCTGGAAACGCTGTGTGTATCCATTTATGTTGCAAGTGAACATCCCTTTCCAGTGCCAATGGTGAGGATTCAGGCTCCTTGATTACTGGCCCAGACTGGGGATGTCACATTCATAATTGAGAAATTAGGCATAAACCCCTATATCATCCACTTCATAGTTAGCTAGGTAGCCAGCTGGCTCACAGATAGGACTCATGAAGTCAAGATAGGGGCGTCTACCTCCACAAAGAGGCCAGTCAGTGGTGGAGTCACTCAGCGCTCGGTGCTGAGGCTGCTCCCTTTTAGCATCTATTTCTCTAAGGTCAAAGGTCAGTGCCAAGGGCCTCTGGCTAATCAGATTTGTAGATGATTGCAAAGTGGGTACAGTCGCAGACTCCCAATGACACAAATACCCTCCAAGAAGATCTGACACAAATAATTAATGCCAGAGCCACAGTCTAAAGCTCAATGCCAGGAAATGCATAATAGTATCCTTTAGGAAGATGGCTACCCCTGGAAACTACCACTCTGACAATACATACTTAAGAGTAAACCCAGTGGTCAGGGATCTGCGAATGCATGTATACATCAACCTAGCCTTTGATCATCATGTGTCTATGACGATAAGGAAATCATTCTATGTTGCACAATTTATAAGCAAGGGTAAGGCCTCTAGAACCAAGGATATCATTGTTCTTCTGTTCTTAGCCCTTATCAGACAAGTCATTGAGTACAAAATTCCCTTTGGTATATACCTGACCAGGCATATGCAACAAATGGAGCATCCACAGAGGTTCCTCACAAAAAGAATTTATGGCATAAAAAACATGTCCTACACTGGCCAACTCAAAGCCCTGTCCCTGTACTTGGTATCCTACAGTCTGGTGAGAATTGATCTATGCCTTGCCTTCATAGCATCCTCTGATCCTACTCTGGTGAACCTGCTGCACATCTGCTAAACAGAATTATCCAATATAGGGACCTAAACCTCACCTGCAACATACATAAGACATGCTAAATGAAAAGGTATGTGTCAAGAAGACTACCCTTCTCTGGAACAAAATTCCCATCTATGTCAAACAGTGCTCTTTCCTAACCCAATTCAAGTATAACTTGGACTAATGGATGGGGAATTGGAAGTTTATCCCAAGTCTGTCAACTATGTATCTAATAATTAGAGGCAGCCTGTAAAAGCTTGACTTCCCATTTCCAAGTCTACATATACCCCATAAAAGCCCTAGAGTAGCAACCTGACAGATGCAAGAATGGCTAGGCTTAAAAAGGCCCACAGGGGTGGTCAGCTTAGTAATCACCTATAAGCCTATGAGCCTGTGAACCTGAGTGGGCATAAAATTAATGAATATTGACTTGTGTATAGTAAAATAATATGAAAAAGGAACAGGAAGATTAATAAATATTGATGGCACAGAAAATAATATAGGCTATCGGAGATTAACCATGGGGTAATTGGGTCTACATTATAACATCGAAGTCTTAAAACTTCGAATGTTATATTATCAACCCCAATTCAGCGAATGCTTGAAATAGTGAAGCTGCAGAATACCAAATATTTTCCTAGGGAAAGTATTCGGTGGGCCATTTCTGCAGCTTTGCTATTTCCTCGACTGTGGTGCAAAAGTGATGAACCGGGTTAAGGTAAATGTGCGAACGGACCGATGTAAGGTGAGTGTGTGATAGTTAGGGACCTTAGGGTTAGGGAGCAGGTAAGGTGAGTGTGTGATAGTTAGGGACCTTAGGGATAGGGGGCAGGTAAGGTGGATGTGCGATAGTTAGGGACCTTAGGGTTAGGGAGCGGGTAAGGTGAGTGTGCGATAGTAAGGGACCTTAGGATTAGGGAGCGGGTAATGTTAGTATGCAATAGTTAGGGACCTTAGGGTTAGGGACCGGGTATGGTGAGTGTGCGTTAGTTAGGGACCTTAGGGTTAGGGAGCGGGTGAGATGAGTGTGCGCTAGTTAGGGACCTTAAGATTAGGGTTGGGTTAAGGTAAGTGGATAGCTAGTAGTGTATGTACAGTTTAGTGTAGGGTTCTGTGAAGTGTGTATGTGTGGATTATGTATTTTGGTGTGCTTGTGCTGTGTGTTTATATTCTCGGAACAGCGAATTTTTTCCCTTGGAAAAAAATCGCTATTCTGAGCGTTCAAGTATATCACATTTCGAAATTCCAAGGTCATGCTTATGGTGTTCAACATTTTGGAATTTCGATAATGTGATATAGACTCGGGGTAAGTAAGTTGTGTATAATTAATCTCTGCTGGCAAAGTAAATAAAACATTCCATCAAGAGTAAATGCCGTTATTGCTTCCGACAGAACTTTTTTAAAACCAATCACACCATAAAATTTAGATTCACTCCCTCACATCCTGTGCTATTATGTGGTCACACATTACACTCATTTTAAAAGTAAATCTTGCTAAATGTTGCAAAACGTCTACTTTCTCTCCATTATATCCTGACTAATATCCCTTAAGTGATCTTCTCAGTCCTGATAACCCTACATACATACACACACAAAATGGATTTCATTCAGAGATTTAATATCCCTATTCAAATTTAGAATAACTGAAACACTTACCTTAAGTACATAAATCCCATAAAGTTTAAACCATAAAAACAGCAATATATAATAACTCCTATGTATAGCCAGGGCAGCTCTGCTCAGTGTTTGAGTGACACTGAATTAAGCATACATTTGTATATGCCCAGCTCTCATATACCTCAGACAAAATATGTAAAACAACTGAATTCAATAAATAAAATGGTACATACTGCACCTCAGTAATTCAAGCCTGAGTAGCAGCTCAGGCATTGGGGTGTCAGGCAGGGAAGGATGGAAATACGTTACTGATGCTGGCTTGCCTATCATGGGGAGAGAAAGTCATTGGCATTCCAGTTGGCTGCATTTGCCACCATACAAGTATGGGCTTTCACTTCTCCAAAAAACACATATGACCTGGAATGTGGGTGTGGCACTCATTAGCCAGCAATAGTAGCTGTAGCTGCATATATGTGGTAACACAAATGTTCAGAGAGAGCATACTAGGTGCCTGTAGTGAAGCCAGCACTCACATCAGCCACAAGGGATGTGGTTAGGATTATTTGTAACATGTCCCCTTACCTTCATCCAAAATAAATCAGGGCTCCTAAAAGAATGAGGGAATATCATGTGTATTATGATCTGAGTACAAAAAGGGTCTGTCATAAAACATGTATGCTGTCCTTATGGGGGGGTAAACCCTCAGGATGTTGGGACAACAAAGATATTCCTTCCCCAGTGGCAAGGCAAAGGATAATGAGTTGTATTTTATTTATCCATTTATTTACCTATTTATTTATGCATGTATGTTTGCATGTTTTCTGTCGTTGATATATTTATTATCAGTTGTTGACATTTGTTTACTGAGAGAATCCATTTGGGTTGATTGCCCATTTTCACTGGAGACCTGAGGAGAAAAGATCTGATGAGGTAATACACATAAGCAGAATCTTAAGAGATATACAAGGTGATGAGCATATACAGGACACAGGGCATATACAACATTAATTGCCATTTACAAGACAGAGTATATAGTTGAGATGTGATAATTAACTTTAACATTGACTAAGAGTATTATATACAACAAAGGGAGCAGTTATAATATTTCCAGTACTACTATACAAACAGCATTTTTTAACATTTTCAAGTGGAATAGCTCACAGAAGTGGAGTTTTAAGAGGACAGTGAAAATGAAGTAGTAGTAGGAGTTAGCAGTAGCAGCAGTAGTAGTAACAGTAGCAATAGTGGCAGTGGTTGCAGTAGTGGTAGTAGTAGCAGAAGTAGGAGGAGGAGGAGGAAGAGTAGTAGTCATAGCAGTAATCGCAGTAGTAGGAAGAGGAGTAGTAGCAGTGTGAGTAGGAATAACAGTAGTGGTAGTAGTAGTAGTACTCATAGTAGGAGTGGTAGTAGTAGGAGGAGGAAGATGAGTAGTAGCAGTGGTAGCAGTAGTAGTAGTAATAGTAACAGGAGTAGGAGTAGGAGTAGTGGTAGCAATAGTAGTAGGAGTATTAGTAGTGGTGGTAGTAGGAGGTGTAGGAGTAGTAGTATGAGTCATAGCAATAGCAGAAGTAGTAGCAGTAATATTAGGTGGAGGAAGAGTACTAGTATTAGTGGCAGTATTAGTATTAGTACTGTTACTGCAATTGTTGTTATCATTTTTTTTCAGAATCATTGATCTGTACCACAGTGTCATTTCTTCTCTGCAGTTTGTGTTTGGTAGCATGTGAAATTTTAAATCTTCAGTTTGCAATACTTTTGTTAGTGTTGCATAAAGTTGGCATGCTGCTAGAAGGTGTTTTTCCAACACACTGATATTTTTAACACTTTTGGTATTATTTGTCATACTTCTTTGAGTTCTTCACCAGTTCTTGTTTTTGTCTTTTTGTTATTTTATAAATGTTGTTCATTTTTACTTGTACTTTGTAGTGTGATGCCTCCCTGTTTTGCTATACTATTCAGTTGTTGGTAGTATGAACTGTAGCTTACTGCTGAAAAATAGCATCTCAAGTAATGCTTCAGAAATACACACTCTTAGAGTTTTTGTGATATATGTAGATTTCTGACATCTGATGTACTTACTGGTTACCTTGCCTTGGCTTAGTACCTTCTTCCTTTTAAAATATAGTTTGTTTTGCTGACAAAGTATACTTTTTTCTGTAAATTCATTGTTATTTTCATGAAACACAGAATATGCACATTTTATGGCTAATAGGTATCCATTAGTGTTGGCTATGTTTCCTCATAATGTAAATGGTTCAGGTTCAATTCCATCTTTTTTCTTTAATTTATTGTGAAAGTGTGTGACTGTTTGGGAAATTTCCCTTGGAGTCATTTTTTCTGGTTCTCTGGGTTCCAGTTTCTCTTAGACGGTCAGTCTGGTACTAGTTGTATGCCTTTTTTTAATTCTTCTACATTTCTATAAATTATTTTGTTTCTGTATTTACTGAACTGTATTGCTAAGGCATATTCTAACTAACATGCTATGATACCAAATCACAGACAAACTGCAGAAATTATTACATAAGGCATAAGGTTGTATAGCAAAAGGAAAGCATATTGTCCATCTAAATAAATTTATTACAGAAATAGTGCAACTTGTTAAAGAGGGAGCCTAGAAGGGTACATAGGTGTTAAGAGATAAAAAGTATTTGACAGAATGTTGTTGTGTCTTTCGGCTTATCCCAGTTAGGGGTCACTACAGTGGAACTCCGGTCCACTAATGTTTGGTAGTGGATTTTTATGTGCCGAGTTACCAGCCCTGACGCACAACCTTCAACGAAGGTACGCCCATTCACGCATGCCTCCACACAGAAGACGCTCTAGCTGAGAATCGAACGGGACAACATCTTGCTGTGAGGTGACAACGCTACCACAGCACCACTACACATAATAGGTAAAATAATTTTCTGGGAATATTCAAAGGTTACAACATTCTAAAAGTAGCAGTTTGGCACAGCCAAGAAAATGATAACAAATGCAAACATGTTGCATTATGCAAATACTTACGGGGATAGAAACATTAGGGCAAGAAACACTTAGCCTTAACAACTAAAAGAAATAATACAAGACTGTAACACAGGTAGTACATAGCTTTCTAGAGGCAAAATCAATGGGCCATGAAGATGGCAAGATATTATTAACCAGAATAAAGGGGGAAGTGGAACAAATTATGACATGGTTATGCAAATATGAAAATATGGAAGGGCTTGGTTTAACTAAAGGGAATTTTAAGTTGGTATGGAGAGGGGGAGAGCTGAAAAGAGGGGAGGTAAAAACAAGGAAAGTGTTAAGATACTAATAATAATGCACAATGTTGCATATCCAGTACAGCAAAATTGGAAAGGGAGCAAGAAACATGGCTAATGTGGCCAAATGATGGAGAAATGCAGTTGTGCTCAAAATAATCAGATTATTAGAGTACCAGAGGTCAGTACTTTGGTACAATGAGTATCACTGTTACCTCATAGTCAGGTCTGTGGATCAGTTCTCAGGTGGGATTCCATCTGTATGGAGTCTGCAGTGGGAGAATTGGTGACTCTAAGTTCTCGGTAGGTGTGCATCTTTCTGCATACGTGTGTGTGTGTGTGTGTGTGTGTGTGTGTGTGTGTGTGTGTGTGTGTGTGTGTGTGTGTGTGTGTGTGTGTGTGTGTAGGTGTGTGTGTGTGTGTTGATGCCACTAGAAATACACCAGTCTGACACCCTGCCACTATTTACAAGCAATTGTAAATGTGATTGCTTTATACAGTATGCAAATTATTTTACTTTAAGGTAGCTAGCTGTTATGATACAATAATAGGCATCAACCTAATAACACTTAGCTACCTTTGAAACAAACAAAGCTGTAATTAAAAGCAGTTGCAATTGTCTTCTTATTTGATTCAAATGTTATCACACACACACACACACACACACACACACACACACACACACACACACACACACACACACACACACACATACATTCATTTTCTCAGTTCATTCTCAGCTGGGGCACAAGTAAAGCAGTCACCCTTCTGCTATTCTCTTCCTATAACTCTAAAGCTGTATGTAATCTTATACAAATTTCTTCAAGAGAGCTCACTCAAATTAAAATCTGCATGGAGGTTAGACCATATTCTCACCCTCTCTACATTAGCTAATCTCTGTTTTGATGAACCTGCCAATACCACATGGTATCAGTGTGGAAATATATCTGCAGAAGTAAAAAAAATAGCAAACTATATATACCTTCAAGAATTTATGGCTTTGGAAATACAGCGGTATAATTAGAATAGAAAAAGCTTCAGCTTCAACAAAGAGAAATCCTCTCACGTTGAGAAAATTTAACAGAAAATGGAAACTATGAATCCAGAAATCCAATTTTTCCTCACTAGACTGGATTAGTCAAGAAGCCTGAAAAGGTACAGTGTGATGTTATTTCTGCATGTCAGTGGAAAAGGAGCTCTACAGGTAATTAACTCTTTTATTTGTCTTGAAGAAGAAAAAGAAAAACAGCAGTGATAATATAAAATGTGGACATTATTATGAGAGTAGAAAGAATCTGTCATTTGTAACCAAAAACATCATGACCCAGCATACTCCAAAACTGAGATAAAACAAAAAACTCTGACCAGAAAAGTAACAGCACCCAGAGAATATAATAGTTTGAGCACTTTCATTTCAGTAAAGCAGGAAATTCCTCAGAAACAATGTAGAAACTTCCCACATTCCTTAAAAAGCCTTAAAGCATTACAAAAATTAAAGACACATACATTGTTATTGTAAAATAAGAAATAAACTAAGAACATATTTAAAAGACAAAGGCCAATAAATGGAAAACATTAAAATTATTATATATAACATACTCATGTCTGAAGTTTAAAATTTAAAATGCCAAATGCATCAAGTGTAGTGAACGCAAACACAAAGCTGTGTAGAACCTGCCCTAAAACCAAACTGCCAAAAGATGCATCAACCATGGTTGACACAGAACTTAATACTTATTCACACTGAGCTGAATGGAGGAGAGTCACTGACCACAACTCTGATCTGTCATATATAACAATAAGTATCCTGTTTTCTTGATTATTTTTACTAGTTGTTATTGCTTATTCTTACCATTTATTGCACTTTTTTATAGTCTGCTGCCTACTTTTTACTGTATTTTATTGCTATAAACTCATTTGTACTGTCTACTGTTGTACTCCAATTGTCTGCCTTACTGGGCCTGTTAAATCACGTTTGTTACTGTCTCACTATTTGTAAATATTTTTTGAGCTAGTTCCACTGTGTGAAAGGTATTAACTGGAAATTATCTCCATTTGTTAAGCATCTGTTTGTTTGTTCTGATTTTCCTGCCAAGGACTGTGTCATATAACTAATCTGTTTGCAGTTAAAAGCATTCTCTAGAGTATCCTTGCTCCCTTTTCTGTTTGAAACTTTCATGTAGTGTCTCACTGTTGTTTTTCTTGCTGTGGTAAACATTTCTGTAGTGTTTTCTGCCTAAAATAGTGTAGCTAGTAGCTGTAGCATAGTCCAGTGCAGGATTGCTGTCTCTGAGTCTGGCTATTTCTTTGCAGTGGCTGTTTGTTCTAAGCACATTTTCCAGGCCATCTTAGATTAGCAGAAGCCATTCTTCACTTTAGTAGAGGATTGTGTTGATTGGCCACTGGTTGGTAATGGTTAGCTGGTCTAGGGCTTGGAGTAAGCACCTCATTTGTTCTTTTGAGCTTTTTTTAAGTTGTTTCAGCTTTGAACCTTCTGGTACTTAAGCCCTACCTTTGAGACTGTTTCTGTGTATTTATACTGAGCTGAACAGAGGAGGGACACTGACCACAACTCTGATCTGTTTTATATATAACAATAAGTATCATTTTTTTTTGCTTATTTTTACTAGTTATTGCTTATTCATACAATTTATTGCAGTTTTTTATTGTCTGCTCCCTACTTTTTATTGTATTTTATTGCTACAAACTAATCTGCACTGTTGTACTGCAATTGTCTGCCTTACTCAGCCTGTTGAATCACTTTTGTTACTGTCTCACTCTTTGTAAAGCTTTTTTAGCTAGTTTCACTGTGTGAAAGATATTAACTGGAAATTTTCTCCATTTGTTAAGCATCTGTTTGTTTGTTCTGATTTTCCTGCCAAGGAGTGTATCATATAACTAATTTGTTTGCAGTTAAAAGCATTCTCTAGAGTATCCTTGCTCTTTTTTCTGTTTAAAACTTGCATTTAGTATCTCACTGCTGTTTTTCAGCTGTGATAAACATTTCAGCAGTGTTTTCTGCCTAAAATAGTGTAGATAGTAGCTGTAGCATAGTTTCCCACCCTCCCTCCTTATTGTTGTATGGTTCTTAATCTTTGTTTCTTTGCAGTAGCCCATCCATACTGTAAATTTGATCTGGGATACTCCTCCAAGTCCAGTCTAATTAGCTCATTCTGCCTAATACAGAGAGAACATTTGGGAAGGCCAACCCACTCAGTTTCTTAACCTTCAATTATCTTCTGTTCGTCCTTTCCCCCTTTCCACTTTACTAAAAAAACACTTTATTCAGCTGCTTTTATCATAATTGTGTTTCCTCCTCCTACTGTGTTACTTCATCTTGCTTTTTCCTGCTACTTGTTCTCTAAAGTGTTCAATTGCATCTTTTCTGCTGCTTTTATTATTGCTTGTTTTTAGCCTGTTTAAATTGTAAGTGTTATTCTAAGCCTCTTAGTTTTGATTTAAGCACTTGGGATTTAGGCCTACCCCTTAGCTCTCCCTGGCCTCTCTCCCCCAAATTCTGACAAATATGGATGGACAATTTCCTATGGTTTCTCTTGCCAGCCTGGCTGATATGGGTGTCCTGAAACACTGTAACAACTGCCTCATGTAAACAGGCAACCATCTACTACTACCACCTAGGAACACAGTTTGTGAGAGTTGCAATTACATTAAGAACCTTGAGTCTATGGTCTCTCCCTCACAAGCCAGTATATCTGGCACTGAGAAGGCTGTCAACACAATCACAACACCTCAAATACCACCCACAACTACACAGCACACCCCCACATATGTGCAGGTTCTCAACAAAAACAAACTCAAGCAAAGGAGGCCTCAGAGGCAAAAACACATGCAAACTCCACAACCCTCCACACCACATACCACACATAGTTCATACACCTGTGTCTCGCAACCACTAAGGCCTAACCATAAACTCAACACATTAGTCATAGGAGACTCCATTATGAGACACACAAATGTGTCCCTCACCTGGCTGGTTAATGAGAAAGTCACAGTTAGTTGTTAGGTGCCAGAATCCAACATATCACACACTCACTCAAGTCTCTCAATAACCAGTACTATTATGGCTCTGTCGTAGTCCATGTTGTCATGAATAACTTGATATGTACCTCCCTGGACTACATGAAGAGAAACATGATTGAGCTCACTGAATATGTGTCCCAGGCAGGTATGTCGCTAGCCTTAAACAGCATTCTACCATCACCTAGAATGATGCCTCAATGTTGTTGTTGTCCTTCAGCTTTTCCTGGTTAGGGGTCGCCACAGCAGAACTCCGGTCTGCTAATGATTGGCAGTAGATTTTTCATGGTGCCGAGTTGCCAGCTCGACGCCTAACCTTCAACAAAGGCATGCCCATTCACGCATGTCTTTCAGATCACCAATCGACTCACGGGGAGGACATGCAGACTCCACACAGAAGGCACTCCCCGCACACTAGCTGAGAATCGAACGGGAGAACCTCTTGCTATGAGGCAATAATGCTACCGCTGCACCACCGCAAAAGTCTTAAAAACAGAAAATGACTGACTTTAACAATTGGCTTAGTTTCTGGTGTCATTCCAGGGGGATCTAGCACCTGACAGCCTGGGAAGATATGACTGACAGACCACAATGCTTTGCTAAAGATGGCCTGCATCTGTCTCACTTGGACTTCAGGCTTCTGGCAAAGGCCATTGCCTCCCCCATAGTGCCTTTTTTAGGAAAAGTCATGAGGTCGATACTCCCAATATAAAAACTTCAACAATACGCAAATTAAAGGTCATGCTGCTAAAAGCTAGGAGTCTAAACATGAAAATGCACTCATTGCAAGCACTCTTAACCCTGGAAGATTCTGACACTTGTGCAGTCACAGAAACCTGGTTCAAAACTGTGGAGAGCACCCGAGCCTTACCTGGTTACTCACCTTTCATACATTCAGGCCCCAAACTGTGGGCAGCAAAGCCAAAGGAGGTGGAGTTTCAATATATATTAAAGATGCACACAGCTCCAGTCAAACAGTACGATGCACAGGAGACACTCCTGGTGCAGTTAACCATTGACAACACCCCTGCTCAAATCATAGATAGCTACAGACCCCAAAATTTGACTCAAGACGCCCACTCCACCTTTCTAGACCTATTTGAATCTATCAAGATTCAACTTTACCTTGATCCTGGATGACTTTAACTACCCAACCATAGATTGGAAAACTACTCATGCCAGAACACAAATGCCCAGAGATTCCTCAATTTTATCATTGCAAATGCCTTGGAACAGCTATTTGTTACCCCCACAAGAGGTGATAATATCTTGGATTTGGTATTAACCAACATGAGTAACCACTTAAGCACCCCTACAGTATCATCCTCCCTGGTAACCGATCTGACCATAAAGCGGTCACTTTCAAAGTCACCATCTCCCCTGACCCCCCTCTAGCTAGGGTCAAACAAAAAAACTTCTCCAAAGCTGATTACAACCTCCTGAGGGATGGTATAAACAGCTTCACAGCCCCCTCCCCCTCTACAGGAACTGGCAACAATGTCCAAATCTACACCAAAGTACTATACAAGCATTCATATACATGCATGGAATCAGGAATACCCGTCAGGACAAAATCCTCCTCCACAAGGAAGAGTAAACCTGTCTAGTGGACATCTGCTATTAATAACCTATATAATAAAAGTTAAAAATTGCTGTACAGGACCAAGAAGGAGCAGGTGCCCAATTGGAAGCAATTTCTCCTTAGCCTGCACAAGCAAATAAGAGCAGTAGTGAAATCCTCTAAAGCCAACTTTGAGTTGAAATTGGTTACATCTACTAAAGCAATCATAAAGCATTCTTCACATATGTCCACAATATCAAAAGAAGCACCCAGATCTGTTCAGAACTGGTGGTCAAGGACACCACATACACAAAGGCTGTAAATACAGCCAACCTACTGGATGCAAGATTCAGCAAAAACTTCACCCCTCTGTCCCCCAATCAGTAAATCAGGACACACACCCCCCCTCCAGTATCTCCCTCTTCCCTTATCTCTAGGGAACAGGTCATCACTGCCCACTCAAATGCAAAAAATACAGCCCCCATGGGACCCATGGCACACCGCCTACCTTGATCTGGCCAAAGCCTTCAACACTATTCCCCACTCAGGCATAATAGATAAACTTTCTCAACTACGCATCAATCCATACGTTACCAAATGGGTAGCAAACTGGCTCACTGATAGAACCCACCTAGTCAAAATAGGGGAAGCCACCTCAAGCAGTAGACCCATAATGAGTGGCGTACCCCAAGAATCGGTCTTGGGGCCTTTGTTATTCAGGATTTACTTCTCTGAGGTGCAGGCCAAAACCATTGGGCTATGGCTGACTGCGTCTGCAGATGACTGCAAGCTGGGCATGGTCATCAATTCCCCAAGTGATGTGGAAGTCTTATAAAATCATCCAAAGCAAATTTTGAGAGAAAAATAGCTAAAGACTCAAAAGACAATCATAAGGCCTTCTTTAGCTATGTTAGAAACCTAGGAGGAAACTCCCAGATATGCTCAGAACTAGTTCAAAATGGTGTGAAGATTACTGATCCTACAGACATTGCCAACATACTGGCTGACAGGTTCAGTGCAAACTTCCCCCCCCCCTCCTCCCCAAAAGGAGAGATATCTATACCAAACGATTGCAGCCCCCCAAACATCTCCAGCGCCCAAGTGAGAACTGCTCTCTCCAAAGCAAAAAACACAGCATCCATGGGACCTGATGGTGTCCCCGGCTGTGTGCTCCACGAACTCAATGAGGAATTAAACCCACAGCTAGGACAGCTGTTTAATCAAAGTCTTACCTCTGGATACGCACCCAGGAGTGGCGCACTGCAACTGTGGTCCCACTTCACAAAGGCGGTGCCTCCACTGACCCTGGAAATTACCGCCCATTAGCTTGACAAGCCTTATCTGCAAAGCCATGGAGAGGATCATAATGGACCTCATAAATAAAGACATAGGAATTTGCAGACTTTGGATCCAACCCAGTTTGGCTTTGTCAAAGGCAGATCATGCCTTTTAAACTTGGTTGACTTCTTCAAACAGTCACCAAAGCCATTGACGAGGAAAGGCAGTCCATACAGCCTACCTCGATCTGGCTAAGGCCTTCGATACAATACCCCACTCGGGTATCATTGAAAAACTCATCAGCTTAAATGTTAACCCATACATCACAAGATGGGTTGCAAACTGGCTGAGTGACAGAACCCACAGGGTCAGAGTTGCTGGCGCCATGTCAGACTCAAAACCTGTCACAAGTGGTGTCCCACAGGGCTCAGTCCTGGGCCCACTCTTGTTTGGCATCTACTTTTCCAAGTACAAGCAAACACAGGAGGGTTATGGCTGACAAAGTTTGCAGATGACTGCAAACTGGGCCATAGTAGAAAACACATCTGACACAGATATCCTTCAGAAGGGTCTCACAGAAATGGATAACTGGTGCCAGAGCCACGGCCTGAAGTTAAATGCCAAAAATGCATAGTCATACCCTTTGGGAAAAACAAGGTTACCCTAGCTACCAAATAGGTGGCAATCCACTGAGCACAGAAGAAGTTATCAGGGACCTGGGGACCCAGGTTGATAGTAGTCTGTCATTCGACACCCATGTAGCTAAAGTAGTTAGGAAGACCTTCTACATTGCCCACCTTATCATGAAGGGATTCTCATCTAGATCAAGGGAGGTCATAGTCTCCCTTTACTCATCACTCATCAGACCAATGATTGAGTACAATGCCCCATTCGGGATGTATCTGACCCGACACTTGCAGCAGCTGGAGAGGCCACAAAGGTTCCTCACCAAAAGGATAAAGGGTCTCAAAATCTGTCCTATGCTGACCGACTGAAAGAACTCCAGCTCTAGTCACTCGCCTACAGCTTGCTCAGAGGTGACCTTTGCCTAACATACAAGGCCATGTCAAACCCAGATTTGATGAATATGCTTCACCTCAAAAAATCTAGATCCATCAGAGCCACAAGGCGGAGACTTAAACCTCGACACGGCTATTAATAGGACGTGCTGGAGGGATAGATTCATCACCCAAAGACTCCCTATGCTGTGGAACAAAATCCCGGTACATGTGAGGCAGAGCACCTCGCTGGCCTTGTTCAAGAGAAATCTTGACCAATGGATGGGAGATCGCAGATATACCCCAGGGATTACCTCAGTGTCACTGCTCGACAGAGGCACAGCAAAATAATGGGTATAGTTCCCCATACTAAAGGGGTGGCGTAAGCCACAAAACGATGGGCTAGGCTTGTAAATGCCCTCGGGCAGATAGCCTAGTATGAACCTATGAACCTATGAACCTATGAGGTTCTCACCAAACAAGTGACTGGTGCCAGAAACATGGCCTCAAGCTGAATGCCAAAAAATGCATCATCATCATCCCCTTTGGGGAGAGTGATGTCCCCACATATGATCACATTAATAACAATGCCCTAAGCACTCAATCAATAGTGAGGGATTTGGGCACCCAGGTTGATAGCAACCTGACTTTTGACCACTGTGTTGCTTCCATGTATGGAAAGCTTTCTACATGGTATCTCATTGAGGGACAAGGAGGTCATAACATCCCTGTATTCTTCTCTTATCAGGCCAGTTATTGAGTACAATGCGCCCTTCAGCATGTATCTCGCAAAGCACATGCAGCAGCTGGGGAGACCACAGAGGTTCACCAGGAGAATCCAGGGCCTCAAACATCTGCCCCACACAGATAGGCTAAAAGCCCTGTCCCTCTACTCAGTCTCATACAGACTCCTTAGAGGTGACCTCTGTCTGGCATACAAAGAAATCTCAGACCCCCCCCCTTGATGGGATTGCTGCATATCCAGAAGTCAAGCTCCACTCAAGTAACCTGCACCTGTGACCTCAAGCTGATCTGTAACATCAATAGGACTTGTTGGCGGGACATATTTGTGTTCCAGAGACTCCATCTGTGGAATAGACTCCCTCTCCACATCAAGCAAGAGTTCCTCATTATCTCTTTTTAAGCACAACCTGAATAATTGGATGGAAAAAGAAAATACATTCCTGGGATTCCATTGGGTGCTGACTTGTCTAAACATGGGCTAAACTCTTGGCTAGGCTTATAATATATATATATACATATATATATATATATATATATATATATATATATATATATATATATATATATGTGTGTGTGTGTGTGTGTGTTGGCTTGGCTAGGCTCTTGGCTAGGCTTATAATATAATATATAAAGAGACCAGTTTTCAGGTTAGTGCTGAATTCAGGGCTGTGTTACAAATCTCTGTGTTTGTCCATACCTTACTTGGATAGAAGGAAGTTTCTCTGTTCACCTGTGAGAGAGGGGAGCTTTGAGCATCCTATCTATCCCTGGAGGAGTGGTTTGAGCCCAGAAATTAGTAGTTTATTGGCCATTTTGGGCTAATTTATACCTCTTTCATTTCCCTGCTATAAATACCATATTTGCCTGGTTCTGTGCACCGGGCAGCACCGGTTAGCTAGGGTAAAACTATTCCAGGCTCCACAAAGTCTCCTCTTCAATGTTTCCCTTGGAACTAGACAAACTTTCAACTTAAGCACTCAAGCCATTCATTTCTCAGCCCGGCACTTGCTCAAAACTTATAGCAAGCACTTATAAACCCTAGCACTAGACCCTCATGTACTGTACAGAAGGGCAAGGCTCTCTATTTGACCTTACCAGCCATCCAGTAAAACAGTTCACTGTACCTATCCAGGCATGTCCAAAGGGCAGTTTCAGGTGTACTCTCCAGTTCAACTGGTGAATCTGGGCATTTTGAGGCAATGTTACAACTGCCACATGAACACAGACAACCCCCTCCTCCTTCCACCAAACACTAATACATGCGAGAGATGCAGTTATATAGCCAAGCTAGAAGCTAAGCTCTCTCAACCCAAGACTGGATCAGACAGTCAAGAGGTGAAGGGAAATACTTGTATCACACCACCAGTCTTACACAGACCCATTAAACCAGCACCGGCAAAAAACACACATAAATACATGGAAACATACCCGAAGGCTCTAAATAAAAATCTGCAAAACCAACAGAGACCTCCAAAGCAAACATCCAGGCAACCTCCACCCTCCAGCACAAACCATGAAACACATACTTCACAAAACCAGTGTGCCATGCAATCACAGCCCTTAAGGCAAAATAACATACCCAACATACTAGTAATAGTTGACTCTATAGTCAGGCACACTGACATCCCACTCACTAGACTGAATAAGGAGAAGGTTACTGTTAGCTGCCTGTCAGGTGCCAGGATCCGCCCCATAACACAAGCACTCAGGTCACTCCAGAACAAGTACAAATATGACTCTGTCATTCTCCATGTTGTTGTGAATGACCTGAGCCATACCTCCCTGGACTACATGAAAAGAGACATGGAAGAGCTCTCTGATCACATAGCCCTGGCCGGTATGACCCTGACCCTGAGTAGCATCCTGCCCTCACCAAGAATGATACCACGGTATAAAGAAAAAATTCTTGATTTCAACAACTGGCTAAGTTTCTGGTGTCATTCAAAGGGGATCCAGTGTCTGTCCGCCTGGGATGACATGTTTGACAAGCCACGCTGCTTCACTAGAGATGGCTTGCACCTGTCACCCTTAGGCTTTCGAATACTTGGCAAGGCTCTTGCCACCCCCATAGTGCCTTTTTTAGGCAAGGCTCAAAAGACAAATCCACTGCCGTAAATAGCACAAGTAACAAAAAACTGAGGGTAATGCTACTCAATGCCAGATGTCTAAACCTCAAAATGCACGCACTCGAGGCACTCCTCAGTATGGAGAAAATTGATATATGTGCAGTAACAGAAACCTGGTTTAAAGCTCCAGAGAGCACCCCAGCACTACCAGGCTACAACTCATACCATACATTTTGGCCACAGAACCCAAACCGAAATACAAAAGCCGGGGGGTATCCATATTCATCAAGGATACCCACACCTCCAGGTTAGTGGCACAGTACGATGCTTCAGAGATAATCCACGTGCAACTAACAATGGGCAAAACTGCAATTCAAATTGTAGCTTGCTACAGATCACCCATCATGTCCCAGGACCCCCATTCTGCATTTCTGGAAACACTAGGAAACATAACGGTCTTACCAAACACCCTAATATTGGGTGATTTCAATTACCCAAACATTAACTGGGAGAACTACAAGTACTAACTCCCTTGCCCAACTTTTCCTAGAATTTATAAACTCAAATGCTCTGGTTCAACTGGTCAACACTCCCACCAGAGGTGACAACATATTGGACCTGGTCATCATTAACATGGGCGACCGGTGTTCCACACCAGAGGTCAACCCCTCACTGGTTAGATCTGACCATAAACAAATCACTTTGGATATCCATATTCCGCCCCCACCCCCGGACAAGAAAGCCACCATGAAAAACTTTTCAAAAGCAAACTTCATGTTACTTAAGACTGAGGTGGAAAGTTACAAAGCCCCCATGCTGAAGGATAACATTGTCCAAGCTGCAAAATCCTTTATTAATGCATTCTACGGGCAGCTACAAGAATGCATGAATTGTGCCATCCCAAGCAAAACCAAGACTCACTCCTCCAAGAAAAGGAAACCAGTCTGGTGGACTCCTGCCATAAACAAGCTATACAATAGAAGGAAGAAACTAGTACAGAAAAGAGTAAAATCCCAAGAAGGGAAGACATCCCTGATCAGTATCAGCAAGAAACCACGATCCTTCATAAAATCTTCCAAGGCGAGCTTTGAAAGAAAAATTGACAAGGACTCCAAAGATAACCACAAGGCATTCTTTAGCTATGTCAAGAATCTATGTGGCAATGCTCAGATCTGCTCAGAGTTAGTGCAGAATGGCAAAAAATACACTGAACTGACCAATATCGCCAACATCCTGGCAGACAGGTTCAGCACAAATTTCACCCCACTCTCACCCCCAAAATGGCCCATAACCATACCAGAAGAATGTAGAGTCCCTGAAATCACAGACACTCAGGTTAAAACAGCCCTCTCCAAAGCCAAAAACACAGCATCAATGGGACCGGACAGTGTCCCAGGCTGCTTCCTACATGAGCTCAAAGATGAACTAATCCCTCACCTAAATGCACTGTTCAAACTCAGCCTTTCCACAGGCTACATACCCATAGAGTGGCACACAGCAATGGTTATTCTGCTTCACAAAGGTGGAGCCACAACAGACCCCCAGAACTATCGCCCTATAAGCCTGACTAGCTTGTTCTGCAAGGCTATGGAGCGCATCATCATGGAACTCATTAACAGAGACATTGGGAACCTCCAAACACTGGACCCTACCCAGTTGGGCTTTGTTAAGAGCAGATCATGCCTTCTAAACCTGGTGGACTTTTTTGAGACAGTTATCAAGGCTATAGACGGGGGAAAGGTGGTACACACAGCCTACCTAGACCTCGCTAAGACTTTCAACACCATTCCCCATTCTGGTATTATACACAAGCTCACCAGCCTGAACATAAACCCTTACATCACAAGATGGGTTGCCAACTGGCTCACAGACAGAACCCACATGGGGAGAGTTGCGGGAGCTAGGTCCATCTCTAAACCAGTTACAAGTGGTGTTCCCCAGGGCTCAGTCCTAGGACCCCTCCTGTTCAGCATATACTTCTCAGAGGTACAGGCAAGCACAGGAGGACTATGGCTGACCAAGTTCGCAGACAACTGCAAACTAGGGGCTATAATTGACTCTCTGGCTGACACAGACATCCTTCAAAAGGGTCTCACTGAGACGGATACCTGGTGTCAAAATCATGGCCTCAAGCTAAATGCCAAAAAGTGCATAGTCATCCCATTTGGAAAAAACAAAGTACCCACGAACTACAACATAGGTGGTAGTCCCCTAAATACGGAAGACGTAATAAGGGATCTGGGGACCCAAGTAGATAGTAATCTCACCTTTGATAATCACATTGCCAAAGTGGTTAGAAAATCCTTCTATGTGGCCCACCTAATCACAAAAGGGTTTGCATCCAGATCAAAGGAGGTCATTGTGCCCCTCTACTCATCACTCATCAGACCCATCTTAGAGTACAACGCCTCATTTGGAATGTACCTTACAAGACACCTGCAACAGCTGGAAAGACCACAGAAGTACCTCACCAAGAGGATCAATGGCATCAAACAGATGCCCTATGCAGCTCGACTGAAGAAACTCCAGTTGTACACGGCTGCATACTGCCTTCTCAGAGGTGATCTCTGTCTGACATACAAGGCAATGTCCAACCCAGAATTGATGGACATGCTCCACCTAAAGAAAACCTTATCCCCTCGAGCCACAAGCTCTAAGGATCTGAACCTCATCACAATAATAAATAGGACATGCTGGAGGGATAGATTCCTGTCCCAGAGACTTCCCATGCTTTGGAACAAGATCCAAATCTACATTAGGCAGAGCTCCTCGCTAACACTCTTCAAAAGAAACCTTGATGAGTGGATGGGAAACAGAAAGTTTACCTCGGGTATCACTTCAGTGGCTCTGCTGGACAGAGGCACAGAGAACTAATCTAAGGGGGACGGCGAAAGCCAACACATTCTGGCTAGGCTTATAAATGCCTTCGGGCAGATAGCCTAGTACTCACCTATGAACCTATAAGGACCTCAGGGCCAATACCCTAGTAACTTCCTATGATCCTATGAAACCTTATTTAAATGTAATAAAATGCCAGGAATCTTGTTAAATACTAGCTGCCTTAATTCTTAAAATGGGTTTTATGGAAACAAAGTCATTCAATCCAGGGAATGTCCCTGCATTAAAAAGCAGCTTCCAAATGTCAATGAATTTAATGGAATGTTTGTACAAGGTGTTGACTTTGTGTGCCTTTTTAATGGGGTAAACTCTTTTTCTCAATGGGACAATGGTCTTCCCAACACAGAACGCAGGGCATAAGGAGCAAAAAGTAATGTACACAACCCCTCTCATTTCACATTTAAAGTTCCCTCTGACTGTTAGCAGTTTGTGATAATCTACCACCATGTAGGATATGCCCTGTAAAATAAATCTACATTGTTTGCAAGTCCCATAGCATTTCCTAACCACAATGTCTTCACCATCCGTGTTATTTTCTAAAAGGAGTTTAAGGCTCTTACTATTTTTGTAAACAAATCTGGGTTGCACCCCAATCTGGTCAAGCATCCCAAAAGTTCTAAAGACTGTATTCCAATGGATGTTAATAATTTGTTTCATACTGGAAAATTTTCTACAAAATTCCACTACAAAAACTTTAGTCAAATTCTTGTGCTTGACCAAACACACTTTGTTCTCCAATACATGTAAATGACTTAAAAGTGCTCCAAATTTTGTTTCTGTGTTCACAGACCCATTGGTAGATAATGTTCACCAACGTAGATGGATAACTATGTTCAGTAAAAAAATAATCATAAAAGACGCCTCCTCCTGGAATATCTGGTCTTCAGTCACTAGCCTACTCAGCCTTATTAGTTGCCCTTTGACCGAGTTCTTTTTCTGCCAAAAGTTGGCTGTCAAAATGCAAATAGTCATTGGAATACGTTGGTTTTTCTAGGCTTCTTAGAATATTACTTACATTCATTCTCATTCTTGTATGTATTTATTTATTTATTGCATTTGTTTACCGGGAAAGTCCACTGGGTCAAAAAGAGCCCATTTTCAGTGGCGGCCCGGGAAGAAAAGCTCCACATAAATTACATAGAAAGAAATGTTAACGCACAAAACAAAGTAAGTTGAGCGGTTGTAGTACATTCAATGAAAATAATTACAATAATGGTATAAGTATAAAAAAATAGAAAACATTCAAATACAATTATAAATATATATACAGAAATTATAGCAGAGGAGAGTTAACTTCAGGGGAGAAAAGAAGGACGCAGAATGGGCGAAGGAGGGAAGAAAGTCTAGGGGGACAGGAAAGGAGTAAATATAGTAGAGAAAAGGAGAGGAAATACCAGAATTTAAATTAAATCAGGTTTTGAGGGTATGTGTTGGGGTGCAGGTACACAGCCAGTGAGAGGAGAGATGTAGTCTGAGGGATTTTTTAAAGGAAGCAGGATCGCTGGTAGTCCTAAGTGAAGGAGGGAGATTATTCCATAGTTTACAGATGGTAAAGAAATACAACATTTGGCTGGCTGAGTGCCTGGGTTTGTTGACAGTCAGTAACATTTTGTTTTCAGACCTGAGGTGCCGATTAGGATGGGACATGGTTAGTTTGGAGGAGAGGGAAAGAGAAGTTGCAGGGTGGTAGATAAGTTTGTGGGCTGTAGTTAATTGAAGATAAGTGAGATAGTGAGAGGATTCGAGCCAACTGAGTTGATGCAGAGCAGAACAGTGGTGGGTAGAGAATTTTGCATTAGTAACAAATTTAGTGACTTTGTTGTAACATGAGTCTAGTTTTGTTTTCAGGGAGGACTGTAGATTGGTGAGGATGGGGGCACTATATAAAAGAGTTGGAAGCAAGAAAGAAGAGGCAAGGGCCTTTTTAGCGAGAGGCTAAGGAAATAGTTGTGCCTATAAAGACACAACTTGTAGATAGTGACCGCCAAGTAATTAATGAAGTCATTGTGATATTGATGGGTAAACTGAAGGAAGTTGGTCGATGGGTTTAAAAATTTGACAAAAAACAGAAGTTCCTAAATGTTTCCTTTCCACAGAATGAATATATCATGCAAATACCGGAGATACATTTCCACTTGTCTTCCCAGTTTCACAGTACTATAATAACAAAAAGCTGCCCCCATTGCAACACCTCTGTGTTGTTTATAATACTTGCCTTCAAAATTGATGAAATTGTTGGTCAAGACAGTTTGCATACACTGGTAGACCAGACCTATGTCATTACTACGCAGGTCCAAGCCCTTCACCATGGATTCCAAAAAACATTCAAGCCACAGGTCATGAGTTATAACAGAGAAGAGGTTCTTAATGTCAATGGTCACAAATAATCCTTCAGATAAATATGGTAACCCAGCCATGGTCTCAAGAAAGTGACAAGAGTCCTTGAGTAAATGTCCCTTGTGGTTGTAAAAATGCTTCAATTTAAAGTCCACAGATTTGGCTAGTGGCTCAGTCTTCGATCCTGCCAAAGCCACAGTTGGTCTAAGGGGGGATCATAGTGGGATTTGTGTATCTTTGGGATCCAAAAAATTGCTGGGATCTTATTCTTGGGTTTTAATATCCAAGTCATAGGTGATAAACATGTCTTCCAAGTTCAAATCAATACCATGGTATGCAATATTGATTTCATCACACGAGACTTCTCTGAAAAAAAATCACCATTGTTTAGAAACTCCAGCATCTTGAATGAATACAACATTTTTTCTAAAAACACAATCCCACCCCCTTGTCTAGCTTCATGACATGTAAACTTTTGTTGTTACAGAGGGATGACAATAGGTCTGTTTCTTCTGGCTTGAGGTTATAGTATAATCACCTCTTACTAGAACACCAATCTCTGATACTAGCTTCACAAAGGTGTTCAAAGAGTAAAACTGGTGGTATAACGGGTTGGGTTTAAAGTACTGCTTCTACATAGCCCATTATATACCAGGTTAACACCTCCAGAATTCATACTATGCTGGAAGTTAATCTTTCTCGTGAACAATTTCAGTTCATTTAATAGGTCAACCACCTTCAGTTAGCTAAATGGAACAAACTTAAAACCTTTCTGAAAAAGGGCACCAATGGTGGGGATGATAGTTAGGGAGGAAAAATAAATATTGCATCCTCCAAAAACATTTGCTATCTCACCAGTCCCTAGATCAGTGAAAATAATTTTCATTGTCTCCAGAATTGTCGATTCTGGTGATTTCCCTTGCAAAAATCCTGTTCTTCATAACTGTCGTGGTAGCTGGAAATATCACCACCTTGTCTACCGCATTTCTCCTGTAGTCTTTTGGATTGCTGTGGGCCTTTATAGCCCTGTGTAACATCCCCAAAATCCTCAGAAACATGTTCACTGGGTTGCCTATAATCCCAATGGGGTTCCGGTGTCTCTGATACTTGTTTAGCAGGTGGTGGGGTAGACATGCTTATTTTTGTATTCATTTATGTCCCTGATAATTTTTTTTGTTTACATTTAAACGTAACTACTTCATAGTTCTCCACCTTGACAAACACGCTTTTAAATTCATCTTAGTGGTAGGAAAATAATAAGTCAGACATAATCTGACTGTCTAAATTGCGCACTTGTTCCTCCAGTTTATTAATTTGCCTGATGTTGTCAAGAATCATAATCTCCATTAATTGTATGCCGATCCTATCAAACAGTTCCAGCAACTCATGGTGGAACAATGAACCTTCAATCACCCCATCGGGGTATTTCTGTATTCTAAGGCCTTTCAGGACACATTTGTTTTGCACACAATAATTGAGAAATAAATTGTCCATTTGAAGAGCTTTGTACTTTATGGAGAGCTTTTTGAAGGTTTTGATCATGTCTTGTAAAGTAGGATGATAATCATTCTCAGATTCTTGAAAATGGGCTTCAGTCACATTGTCAATAGATTCCCTAAATGAATGTTTAGCCAAAAATAAATCCTGAAGGCTGAGATTGTTCACACAAGCAGCACCACAATCAAGACCATTCAGACCAGCCTCTGTTTTAACCGATGTGTGTAGTCCTTTAAAATGAACTACTTCAGCAAAACTTAAAGGTCTAGACAGTCCATTAGAAAAATTGCCACTATGGATGTTGTTACTACTGTTGACAGGACAAGATGTACATGCTCGGTCTATCAGAAGTGCCACTATAGCTCTTTACCTGCTCCTTCAGTTGCTCAATAACCTCTAACAGCATAGTGACGTTAGGCTGTGAGCCATTTCAGACTGAAGGAAAAGATCAGGTTGTGACATTCCAGACATGAAAAAGATCAGAATTTTAAAATTCAGAAGGTAAAAAAGTGTTTTGTATTTGTAACACTGTAAAGGTATCTTAACAAAATTAAGGGTGGGTAAGAGTATATTTTTGTAATTAGAGTAAAATCTCACAGCAGAAACATAACATCTAAGTAAATATAGACCACTGCTGTCAATCTGCTGTTAGGAAAGGAAGCTGCGTACAGGGAGAAAGAACAAGCTGTTGAATGCATAGGAAGTGTAAACAATCCATATAGTTTAGAAGGCTTATAAGAAAAAGTCAGTTTAGTGAGTGGAAAAAGCAGAATCAATCTGGAAAACAACTAGCTTCTGAAACTGGCAATATTTCAATAGAAGATAATATACTGTTCTCCAAAGATTAGACATGTAGAAGATAAATTCCTCTTAAAGACCACATGGAAAGAAATTATAAGGCAAAAGCATTGTTTAGCAAACCATAGGAAAATAGCCTTCTTCATAAAAGAGCAATACTTGTAGCCAACATGTACAAACATTGTGAGGATTACTCTTAACAAAGGCTAATGTGTTTACAATATAAACCAGTGAAAGTTAAAACCAAACTGGAACAATTACAGCCAAGAAAGTGATTGGGGGCATTTGAGTTTTTTTGTCCTTCACTATACAGTAAAGAAAAGTATAGATAGATACGTATATATAAATATGGGTCTGGTTTATTTTGACGAGCACACATTTTGCCAAAACTTATGTCAGCAAGACCAAATTGCCGAAAGCACAAATCACTGAAAAATAATTTCGCCAAATTTCATTTTGCCGAAAATAGTAGTGGCAGTGTATATGCCCTTTTCCTCACTGTAGTGCGATCCTGGAGTTAGAATATAGAGTTGGCACAGCCCCCCCCCCCTCCACCTAGCTTGAATTATACTATGCAGTTTCTGTTAAGAGGTTAAGTACTTTTTAATCAAACTAGGTGGGGGGGCTGTGCCCCCCACACCCCCCCCCCCAACTATATATTCTAACTCCAGGATTGCACTACAGTGAAATGAAATGCGGAGAAATGAGTTTCCGGCGATTTGTGCTTTCAGAGATTTGGTCTTGGTGGAAAGAAATTTGGCGAAATGTGTTTTCGATGAAATGTACCAGATCCATAAATATAAATATATATATATATATATATATATATATATATATATATATATATGTATATATATATATATATATATATATATATATATATATATATATATATATATATATATATGGGTTCAATGTGTGTCATCATATGTTCGGTACATCAAATGTTTGCAAGCAGGCTTTTTTCAAAATGATATTTCACCACAAGAAACCGGCATTTGCTCTGGAATCATTACAAAGTCAGGAGTGGGATTTTGCCCTTTCTCCACTGTTGTGTGATTTCAGAGTTGGAATATACAATTAGCTGCAGGTGTATGTGTTTTTTTTTTCAGTTTAATGTATTTTGACCCTATGTGGTTGATGTAATATATGTCGATGTAGTGGAGTGGAAGATAATCATATATATTTACATACTGAATATCTGTTACTGGACATGGAGGAGCTCTCAGATTATGTAGCCCAGGTGGGTATGACCCTAGCCCTGAGCAGCCTCCTACCATCACCCAGAATGATATCACAGTACAAGCAGAAAATTATTGATTTCAACAATTGTCTAAGTTTCTGGTGTCATTCTAAGGGGATCCAGTATCTGTCTGCCTGAGATGACATGATTGACAGACCTCTATGCTTTGCCAAAGATGGCCTGCACCTGTTGTTCTTGGGATTCCGGATAATGGCTAAGGCTCTTATAGTGCCTTTTTTAGGCAGTGTTCCAAAGACCAAATTACCACTGTAGCAGCTACAAACAAATGCAATCTAAGGGTCATGCTGCTCAACGCTAGAAGTCTAAATCTCAAAATGCACTAGCTTGAAGCACTCCTTAAAATAGAGAACATTGACATTTGTGCTGCAACAGAGACCTGTTTCAAGGCAGTAGAAAGCACCCCTACACTACCAGGCTATAACTCATTCCACACCTTTCGGCCCCATAACTTGGACTGAAGCTCCAAAGGTCATGGTGTTTCCATATTCATAAAGGATGCATGCACCTCCAAACTGGTAGCCCAACATAACACATCAGAGATACTTCAGGTGCAGCGACAGTGATTCAGGTCATAGCCTGCTATATGTCCCCAACCATGTCCCAAGACTCACACTCCATGAATATCAGGGTCCAACCTAACACTCTCATACTGGGCGACTTCAACTACCCCTCCATTAACTGGGAAAACTACTCATGTACCAATTCACTTGCCCAACAATTCTTGGAATTCATTAATTCCAATGCCCTGGACCAGCTCATTCTTACCCCCACTAGAGGTAGCAGCATCCTTGACCTGGCCATTACTAACATGAGCAACCATTGCTCTATACCAATAGTCAACTCCTCCCTGGTTAGATCCAACCACAAACTAATCACCTTGGAAATCCATACCCCCCCCCCCTCGCAAAGGTAACCACCATGAAAAACTTCTCCAAAGATACCTTTGGGCTCCTAAAAACAGAGGTGGCTAAATTCACAGCACCCATGCAATTGGAGAACAGCTACTTGACTGCCAAATCATACACTAATCCCCTGTATGAGCACGTACACAAATGCATGGATCTCACCATACCCAATAGAACCAAGACTCTCTCCTCCAAAAAAAGGAAGCCAATCTGGTGGTCCCCTGCCATAAACAAACTCTACAACAGAAGGAGGAAACTGATGCAGAATAAGGTGATGTCTCAAGACTGGAAAACCTCCCTTATCAGCCTCAACAAAAAGTTGAGATCCCTCATCAAATCCTCTAAAGCTAGCTGTGAAAACAGAATTACAGCAGATAGTAAACACAACCACAAGGCCTTCTATAGTTATGTAAAGAATCTCCACGGCAATACCCAGATTTGCTCAGAGCTATTGCACAATGGCACCTCCTATACTGAGCCAACAGATATTGCCAATATACTGGCTGACAGATTCAGTGCCAACTTTATCCCTCTCTCCCCCACCAAAGGACCAATCACAATACCAGTAGATTGCCAGGCACCCAGTATTACTGCTGTACAGTTTGCAACAGCACTGTCCAAGGCCAAGAATACAGCTTCTATGGGACCTGATAATATCCCTGGCTGTGTTCTACATGAACTACAGAGAGAACTGGCACCTCACCTATGTGCCATGTTCAATCACAGTCTCACCTTGGGCATTGTCCCCACCAAATGGCACACTGCTACAGTCATCCCTCTCCACAAAGCAGGAGTGACTACAGAGCCTAGGAACTACTGCCCCATTAGCCTGATAAGTCTGATATGCAAAGCTATGGAATGCATCATTATGGACCTAATAAACAATGATATAGGGAATCTCCAAACTCTGGATCCCACACAGTTTGGTTTTGTGAAGGGTAGATCATGCCTGCTCAACCTGGTCGACTTCTTTGAGTCAGTCAAAAGAGCTGTGGATAGAGGCAAGGTGGTTCATACAGCCTACCTTGATCTGGCCAAGGCCTTTGATACCATTCCCCACTCTGGAATAATAGAAAAACTCATTAAGCTAGGCATCAAACCCTATATCATTAGTTGGGTTGCAAACTGGCTCACAGATAGAACCTACAGTGTGAAAGTAGCTGACTCCAAGTCAGACTGCCAACCAGTCACGAGTGGAGTCTCACAGGGTTCGGTCATGGGTCCTCTCCTGTTTGTTATCTACTTCTCTAAAGTTCAGACCAACACGAAGGGACTCTGGCTGACAAAGTTCACAGGCGATTGCAAGTTGGGTGCCATAATTAACTCCCCAAGTGATGTTGACATCCTACAGAAAGGCCTCACTGAGACCAACGACTGGTGTCAGAACCATGGCCTTAAGCTCAATGCCAAAAAATGTGTCATCATCCCCTTTGGGAAAAAACTGGTTCCCATGAATTACCACATCAATGGTAGTCCACTGAACACTGAAGGCATTATAAGAGATCTGGGAACACAGGTTGACAGCAACCTCTCTTTTGACCACCACATTGCCACTGTGGTCAGAAAGTCCTTCTATGTTGTACATCTCATTAGTAACTCCAGGGAGAAAGAGGTCATTGTCTCCCTCTACTCTTCCCTCATTAGGCCAATCATCAAGTACAATGCCCCATTTGGCATTTAACTCACTAGACACCTGCAACAACTGGAGAGGCCACAAAAGTACCTCACAAAGAGGATCCTAGGCCTTAAACACTTGTTCTATATGGACAGACTCAAAAACCTCCAACTATTCTCTGTCTCATATCACCTACTTAGAGGCGATCTCTGCTTGACTTACAAAGCCACGTCTAACCCAGCTCTGTTAGAAATGCTACATCTAAAGAAATCACAATCCCTTCACACTACACACTCCAGAGACATCAACCTCATTACCACAATCAACAGAACAAGCTGTAGGGGCAGGTTCATAACCCAGAGGCTGCCCATGCTATGGAATAAACTTCCCATACATGTCAAGCGGAGCGCCTCACTGGCCCTCTTCAAAAGAAATCTTGATGAGTGGATGGGAAATAGAAAATTCACCCCAGAGATCACTCCAGTGACTTTACTTGACAGAGGCACTGGGAACTAAGGTTGGGTGGCACAATGCCAGAGTAATCCTATGGGCTAGGCTTGTAAAGGCTCCAGAGCCATTAGCCTAATATACACCTATGAGCACACCTATGAACCTATACATATACATATACGTATATGTATACATATACATATACATACACATATATTAGTATGTGTTCATTGTATTCTTAAAAATGTTTGAAGCAAAAAAGAAAAAAATGTGATTAAGAATTCAGCTAGGCATGCTGCAGGTCTTTGATCCCAGACCTCCTTTCAGTGGGACTTTCCTTTAATAACTGCAAGTGAACTGGGGGTGCATATTTTACTGTTTTTTTTTTTTTTATGATTGACAGGTGGAATATGTGTATTCCTTAAAGTGGACAAAGATTTCATGCCCCATCCCATCATCAGGCATTGTAAAGCATATAGAAAGAATGCAAAAGCTCAAACAAGAAAATTAAGAAAGATTAAGTTAAAAAAAATGTCATTCAAATACCTCAAATCCTAAAGCATATTAAAGATAAAAAATCTAGATTCACTCAATTCAGTCCTCTTAAATTTGTGAAATGTTAAACAATGTCAGTCACATATCCAAATTAAATCCCAAAGGCTATTAAAGATAAAAAAATGTAGCTTCATTCAATACAGTCCCTTTAAATTTATGACATGTTAAAAAATGTCAGTCACATGTCCAAATTAAGTTTTACAGCCAGTTAAACAACAAAGTTAAGTTATGCAGGATGATCAATATGAGTACCTCAAATTTGCTGTTTCCAGTTTGTCCAGGCCTGTAGGGACTTCACAAAATATAATGACGGATAAAGACAGAATCATTTGTCAGATATTTGCAGCAGACTCTAAGGATATTGGGAGACTGATTTGGAACTGACACTGCAATTTGTGCTTTTTTGAATTAAAATGCTATAAAAGGGATTCATTTCTCCCCTTTCTATGAATATTACAATTTCATATCCTTGCCTTCTAAATTACTGAATGAGGGCGTCATTGATAATGTTATCCCAAGATATGGTTACATCTTTAACAGAAATAACTTTATCCAGGATGGTCCCTGTAATTTTGAAAACTACAGCAATGCAATGCATATATAATTAATGATAATGCTTGTACATAATAAAAATCCAGAGAGAATGTGTAAGTTCCTGTTGATTTTAATTAGGAAGTTCTGTAAGACATATTTTATGAATTAATCTAGTCAAGTGAGATTAGCCATTCATCATAATATTTCTGTGGACAAGGCAGAATTTGGACCACCTATGAAGGATATCATTGTGTTTCCTTTTTCATGTAAGCTGTAGATATAAAACATATGTAATAGTTTCAGCTTACTTTTATCCAGAGTTACTTCAGGTATGTAATATTCAACATAGTGATTCATAGTAAATATAATTTAATAACACTTTGTGAACCTATCACTGACAACAACTGACAACATATGCAACTTAAATTTAATTTGGATTCAAGATACATATATTGGAATATTTAGGGAAAGGATTTGGTCTTGTAAATTGACATAATATCACAGTATTAAAGGGGCATATTCAATCATTAGAAAAGAAGATAAAAGTGTTTATTCCCAGATGTCTATTGTAAACATTGAAATCTGGATACAGTAGCAAATGTTTACACTGGAAAGCTTTCAAGAAAGTATATAATTATGAACAATTAAAAAGATATACCGAATGTGGAAACATTACTATGTCTGTGCTGGCAAACTGCAACATGCTACAGGAGATCTGTTCTCTGAACAGTCCAGAATTAAGGAACACTGTCACTGACATTGAACAACACAAGAATATGTTTGTGCACAGTAATATTGTACGACAACCCCCTTGAGGGGAGGTTAAATGCACACTTCTATTCTGAACACATTTTGCTTTCACATACATGTCCGGAATTCTTGACATGAAAAGTTGGCAACCCTACTTCAATGTAAGTTTTTTATTATCTAAAAAAGTGGCTTGGCCACTCTTAAATCTCCAAGATCATATAAATGCAACTTTTTTTTGGAATCCAAAAAAAAATAGACTCCCTCCCTAGAAGGCTGAGGCACAACTGGAAAAGACAATCTCCCAGCTCAACTACAATACAGTTTCCCCTTTATAACTGTAGTACAAACAAATTCCTGGACTGCAAACCACCAGTAACCAAATAGGCAGAGTTATACTTCTAGCCCTTAAGAAGGAACATAATTGTCCCACTGTCTCTAAAGCAAAATGGCTACAAATAAGAAGGGTCCCATGTATTATTTGATTAGCTTCTATTCTATCTCCTAAAATTAGACTCATTCAGCTTTCTTGCAAGCTCACTTACCCCTAGAATTTCAAATACTGACTTAGATCCTTCCCCCTCCAAACTTAAAGCTAGAAATCCACCACAACAAACTTCATGACACGGGCTATTACTTTTATCTTGTTGTCTCCAAGTTATGGATATTGCTGCCTCCTTCCTTAGAAGGACTTGATTACTCCCCAGAAAACTGTTTCATGCTGAAAAACATTACTTTACCTGCTTTTGTTACACTCAAATTACCTAAATAATTAGTTGAACAACTTACTTAATACACTAGTAGAATATGTCAGGGGACTGCGTACCTTTCTAATCTGTCCTTAGTCTCACCAATGCTTACTTCCATTCTCATTACTCTCTCTCCTTGTGATCATACAACACACATTGTACTTACTGTGTACATAAAACGTTGTTTTCTCCACTTCACCTCTAGCTATGCACATTCCTTCTTACTACTGAAATGTGTAACCAGATTCACCTGTGATTATTATGCTAACAGTAACCTAACTTTAGGAGTGGTTTTAACCGAACCTTTATGTTACCTGTTCTTAAGAACTGGTACTTGTTTGAATAACAGAATTTATTTCCCTTGGATTGCTTAATATATTTTTGAATTAGTATCCCATTCAATAAAACTTGGTGAACTTATTTATTTCTATATGAATTGCTTAACTAGAGTGGAACACTTTTTCAAATGGACCATTTCAAGTTCAGCCAAAATGTGCAATTACACATAGTAGAAAAACATAATGAGAAATACATTCACTAAGAGAAAAGTGTACACTGATTATGATAAAGACAAAGCACCTTATAGAAGGAAGCATATCATAGCAGAGCTTTCTTTAATACAGCAAGATTTGTACATCATTAGCTGAACGTGGATTTTTACAAATGGAGCTCATAGCAGAAGATGAGTACTTTGTAGTAAGTGCAGTTAGATGTCTGTGTTTCAAGGTGGCATGTTTGGCCTACATGACATTATCTGTACTGAAGTATTTGCATTTTTACTTGTCTGAGCAAGTTTGCTTTGAGAGGTTTCCCAAAAGTTGTGAACAAAAGTGTGCCAGTTATTTGTTTGGGTATAAGGTTCCCTGTTTTTGGCCTTTGAATGGAGAAGCTCTGTTTTGTATGTTTCAGTCTGATGTAAAGGGTGAGGGGGTTGAGGGTGGAAGATGGTTGCCTTTCACTGAGTTTACCAGCAAATAAGGGGAGATATTACATACTGACAAGTTTATAAACCATGGAGGTCAGCAGGAGCATGAATCTTTAAGGAATGGACAGACACTTGACCTTCAAAAGTGTTACAGTGATGTTCTCTTCTGGCAGAGTGGGTTATACATTTGCAGATGCTGTTTGAGATATTTTGAAGTAGTGGAAAGTTATTTTCTGAAGCTGAGGCTATTAAGGGGAGAGCATATTCAAGCTGTAGGAGATAAACACCTTTTCCTATAGCTGCTCTACCTGGAGGTGATATAAAGTGTGAGATTCTCTTGCCCAGAAACATAGTTTGTTTCACTTTTGTTTTGTAACTTGGAGGTGATGTTGCAAGATGAGAGAGGGTGTATATTATTAAGGGTCATTATTTGACTTCTTCTATTCTTAAAAATTTTGTTCTTAAAAGGTTATTTCGACATTTCTGAAAAAAAGTTCAATAATTCGAAAAATAAATTTAGAATATAAAAAATTGCTTGACATAATTTTTAACATTTTCAACATGATTACATATTTCTAATAAATGTTATGAATTCAAAAAGTAAAACTGAGGTTTTTAACTCTTAGAAAATAGATTTAAATACTTATTTTGTTTATATTATATAACATTAATATATATTGATTTTTTTATATTCACTCCTATTTTTCAATAACTATTTGTAACTATAATAGATTTTAAATAAATAAATACATATAAATAGGTTTTAATTAGAAGGGCACAAACAACATTTTAGCTTGGTATTTTTACCACATTTTTTACTATATTTAATAAACACTCTGGCACTAACGCTTCATGTTCTTTTAGACGTTAGCATTACCCACGCCGATGATTTGTTCTTTGGAACAATGGCTGTGAAAAAAAACTTGTTATTTAGTTTCTTGTGAACAGTGAAATGAAGATTATTGCGCTTGTTTAGTGTGTCCAACACAAATTCATTTAATACGAGACACACAGATTAAGCGCATTTACACTATTTTAAAGCTTCATTTTAATAGCTTTAGTTTAATAGGTTTAGGAGGGTTGTATGTAAACTTCTAGTATAGCGTATAATTAGTAGCTTTGATAGCATGAATTATGTTGAATCCTCAAATAAGTTCTTGTAAATAACACTTAAGCATTTTTAATGAATCCATAGTAAATTGATTTTATTTTAATTATGATGTCACTAATTAATTAATTATGACCCTATTTAATGGGGAGATGTATTGTAACCCAGTGTCTTGTTTTGTCTGAGGAAGGAAGGATACAAAGCCTTCCGAAAGTGCTTGTTATAAATTAAAGTTCTAACGCTGAAGATCAAAGTTGCTGCTTTTGAAACTTTTCATTTATTGGACACATCGCAGTTGTGGGTTTATCGGACTCTGGTTTGGCGCTTCCTTTGTACTTTTTGTCTTTCTGCAAGATGAGAGAGGGTCTAGCCATTTATAGATATTTGTACACTTGCACATTTTCAATTATGTTATTATTGTTGATAGTGAAGTTCCTCTTTGCAGATACTTTTTAAAACTTTTTTAGTGTACTGAGCAGCAAAGTTTTTTTTATCTTTTAGTGTTAAGTAGTAGTTTGCTTTAGGTGAACCAGTGACTGAGATTTAAGAGGTCACGTTAAAGGAAGCTGATGATAAGTAAGGGGGACGTGAAACCAGATCTGAAATTATTATAGCATCATCATACAGTAGCAATGGAAGGTTAAGAGGGTCTGCAGGAAGTTTATTTATGTATCATGGAAATAGTATTGGAAAAGAATACAGCCTTGTGGGACTCCTTTGTTTAGGGGGTAATTGTGGGGGTGAAGAAGCCTTGCTGTATAAAAAGGGCATCTGTTTTATAGGAAACTGGCAAACAATTGGCAACGTATGGGCTGATTCCAAAGTTTAGAATGGAGTTTATTAATAGGGAGTGGTCTACAGCAAATGTCTTGGTTAGGAGACTTCCAAGATGGCAGAGCACTGATCGACATGTGAAAACAGAAACTTTGGAAAAGCAAACAGTGAAACCCAGTTACTTGGATAAAATTCAGTTACTTGTTCGTCACTGCACAACCTGGATGACAGCAACTAAGAAATCTAGAGAAAGTAAGATAAAATCAACTAGAAAACAAGAAGAGATAACCCTGCTGGACAACAGCCTTGCAAAAAAAAAAACAGGTTTTATGGGAGATGCCTTTCAGAAATGTGTTCAGAGTTGCTTAACAATAGTAAGACACTGGAAAAATACACACAGTCAAATAGCAAAATTTTGGAAAGAATAGAAGAAACATTAAGTGACTATTCAGATGAGTCAATAAATCTACAGAAATCACAGGATGAAATGAAGAAATGTTTGGCTGAATATGAGGTTTCTCACTATTTCAAAAATAGTAAAACTAACAGACAGAGCAGGTAGAAAAAAATAGAGATTTTCTACTGTATGAGAAAAACTGGAAGGAACAGATTGCATTAATTTTATGAAAGTATAAATAAGCAACTAGACTGGCATTCCACAAAAGGATTTGTTAATAGAAAGGGCACATCATGTTTATGCTCCAAATTTGTCCTTGAGAAAAAGCCAAGACATATAATGGTGAAAAAACAATCAAACTCTGCTGGTGAAGCACTATTCTGTTGCACCATAGCCAAATTATAGAACTCCCTCCCACCCACAATTACCTCTGTACCATCATGCACCCACTTCAAAACTTTACTAAAAGCACACCTAAAAACATGCTGGCTATGCCCTTGCAACTCCCACTCTAATATCACCCACCCCATTCAACCACTACCTTCCTTTCCACTCCACTAACTACCTTGATTATAGCAAGCTCAGATGCTCATATGCCTAGTACTTATTATACAGCAGGAACTTCTTATTGTAACATTTGTTGTTGTCTGTTATGTACTTCACAGATAAAGATTCTAGTTGTCTATTGATGTACTATGTTCTTCATCTGTAAATATGTTGTAAGTAATTGCTATGTTAAATTGTTAATCGCTATGTAATCCAATGTAACTACTGTCTGTTTATTTTAACTGTGGAGCTTTTCTCCCCGGGCCTCTGCTGAAAATGGACCTACGTCCAGTCGGACACTCCCGGTCAACAAATGTAAATAAATAAATAAATAAAACAAATAAATATCAGCAAAAGTTGATGCTCTTGACAAAATGGTGGCTGAAGGGTAAAGTCTTATCAATTGGGGACACCAGAGTGTTTATGGAAAATGATTTTTTTTACTGTACACCAGGTTGAAGAGAAGCAAGTTTATCCCTGTAATCAGATGATGTTTAGAGGCAGATGTGGGATTCAAGTTACTATATCCAGCTGTCTTCAGAACATTTTTTGTCAAAATGAGCAAAAACAGTCTTGGATGCAGAACAGATGGAGAAGTAAATAAAAAGTTTATCCAGCAAAAAGTGAGAAAGCAAGTTGAAAGGGATTCTGCTTCATATTCCTCTGGCAAGAGCACAGCCCAGAGACAGAACTGGCCAGTATTTTTTTCAGTATTTCTAATGTTGGGTTATTGAGAAGAGGAAGAAGAGGAAGACCAACACTCAGAAAGTAGGAGATAAACATGCAAAAAAACAGTAAGAGGACAGTTCTATACGTTGAAATTTTGTTGCTTCTGCAAGAACTGGAGGGAAGAAGGAAAGAAAAATAGACTGGATGTTTATGAGCTATTTTAAACTAGTTGTGGATAGTAAAGTATCATCTTCACTTTGTCATTAAGGTTTAGAAGGCTAATGAAGGAAGTAAAGAAGAAACCATGAGTTAAAAATGTCACATTCTTTCTTAGTGATAGATGTATAAACTGTAAGTAAAAACGTTTTTCTTCTCTTAGTAATATATGTACAGCAAATTTCTAAAAGATGACTGCAAGTTGCATTATAAAGCAGTTATTTTCAGAATATGTAGGTATTTCAAATGTGAGGTGGAAGTCTTATCTTTTAACGGTTTTCTTAATGCTACAGATAAAGTAGGAATGCACTTTTTTTCTAATATGCCAGCAAATGTCTTTGCAGACATAGGTTCATAGGTTCATACTAGGCTATCTGCCCTAGGGCATTTATAAGCCTAGCCAGAATGTGTTTGGCTTTCGCCACCCATTTTAAATTTATTTTGCTATGCCCTTTTTCGAGGTTAGTATACTGTGCCTCTGTCTAACAGTGACACAGAAGTGATACCCGGGGTAAACCTATGATCTTCCATCCACTCATCAAGATTCCTCTTGAAGAGAGTCAATGAGGGACTCTGCCTAACCTGGACTGGGATTTTATTCGAGTGAAGGGAGCCTCTGGGTTATGAATCTGTCCCTCCAGCATGTCCTATTTATTTCAGTGCTGAGGTTCAAGTCTCTCGAGCATGTAGCTCAATGGGATTTGGATTTTTTGAGGTGCAGCATGTCCCTTAATTCCGGGTTGGACATGGCTTTATATGTCAGGCACAGGTCGCCTCTGAGCAGGCGGTATGCCACTGAGTAGAGCTGGAGTTTCTTTAACCGGGCAGCATATGGCATCTGTTTGAGCCCTTTGATCCTCTTGGTGGGGTACTTTTGGGGTCTTTCCAGTTGCTGCAGGTGTTTGGTAAGGTACATCCCAAAAGGGGCATTGTACTCAATTATGGGCCTGATGAGGGATGAGTAAAGAGGCACGATGACCTCTCCTAATCTAGATGTGAATCCCTTCATGATTAGGGGCTATATAAAATGTTTTTCTAACCACTTTGGCCACGTGGTTGTCAAATGAGAGATTGCTATCAACTTGGGTCCCCAGGTCCCTAATTACTTCTTCTGTACTTAATGGATTACCACCTATGTGGTAATTTGTGGGCACTTTGTTTTGCCAAAGGGGATGACTATACACTTTTGGCATTTAGCTTGAGGCCATGGCTCTGGCACCAGTTGTCTGTTTCTATGAGGCCCTTTTGGAGGATGCTTGTGTCGGCTGGAGAGTCAATTATGGCGCCCAGTTTGCAGTCATCTGCGAACTTGGTCAGCCACAGTCCTTCTGTGTTGGCCTGTACCTCCGAGAAATATATACCGAACAAGAGAGGTCCCAGGACTGAGCCTTGTGGGACGCCACTTGTAACTGGTTTGAAGTCTGACATGGCTCCAGCAATTCTAACCATGTGGTTTCTGTCCTTGAGCCAGTTTTAGGTCATAAATTAAGAAATGGCTGAACTGTGAACAGTGAGGACAGCATGAAGAAACATTAAACTTAATACTTAAAGAAGAGGCAGTGAAAATAAGTGAGGTTTGTCACACTGAAGGGGATATAAAAATGCAAAGTCAATTGTTTAATGAGAGACAAGGCACTTTTTTCTTAAGGCAATATTCATAGAACTAAGGTATGCAAGTTGTTTTTCACATCTGTGATGGAAGCTGAGCTAGGACAAGAAAGGATGTCATGGGTGCAGAATGGAACACAGTCTCTAACTTGTTTGTCAGCATTTATTTATTTGATATTTGTTTACCAGGAAAGTTTGACTGGGGTATGAGGAACCCATTTTCAGCAGAGTTCCTGGGAGAAAAGCTCTAAAAAATACATAAATAGTAACATCAGTCACAGATGTTGTTGTTGTTGTTTGTCTTTCGGCTTTTCCCGGTAAGGGTTCGCCACAGCAGAACTCTGGTCCGCTAATGATTGGCAGTAGATTTTTACGCAATGCCTAGGTGCCAGCTCGACGCCCAACCTTCAATGAAGGCACTCCCGTTTATGCACGCATGTCTTTCGAACGCTACCCAACCGTGGGGAGAACATGCAGACTCCACACAGAAGGCACTCCCAAGCCACACCGAGAATCGAACGGGAGAACCACTTGCTGTGAGGTAACAACGCTACCGCCGTACCACAGTGGCATCAACACAACATCAGTCACAGATAAAGTATAATAATTAAATATGCATCAATTAGTTAAGATAAAATAAAATTTTCAGTTAATTAATAATGTAAAAAACAGTAGGGAAAAATTATAGCAAAAATGTATTATTTGTAGGAAAGAACAGTAAGATAATAGTTTAATTGTACCATAAGAGGAAATAGAAAGTGAGATATGATAAGAAAAGGATGGAAGTAGAAGGGGGAAGGTGTTTAATGGAAAAGGAGAAGTAAAAAGAAAGGTAGTTGAAAAGGTAAAGGAAGATACATTTAAAGTAAGTTAAAGTGAGAGGATATAATATTAAATGGGATTGAAGCAGGAACAGCTCTATGCTTTGCTTGTGAATTCTTTTAAGGCACATCTAAATGGCAGAAAGTTGGCATTTGCACTGATATTTGTGGGAAGATCATTCCAGACTTTGGCAATGGAGTAAGAGTAGAGGCATTTTCCTGGATTTTTCTTGGGTTTATATACTTATAGATGTTGTTTGTCTTTGGATCTCAGAGATCTACATAGCAGGTTTCAAGTTTTGATAAGAGGGAGGTCTGGAGATTAGTAAGGATATTAGTACCATGCAAGAGGGAAGGTAATAAATAGGTGTTAGCAAGAATGAGTCTAGTAGATTGATTAAGAATGATTACACCTAACTCTAATATGGATAAAATCTAAAGGCGCAGCTGTCTGTCTGAGCATCTTTCTAAATATGCAGAAGTAATTTTCCTTTTAGGAAAATGTCTACAGTTGTGAGTGTTCATTCTGAGTTAAAAAGAGAGATGGGTATTTTAAAATGAAAATGTAGCTATAATGTCCTTATTAAAGTATGTGACTTGGGCCTAAGCAGATATGAGAATGCAACTGCAATTGCATATAAGTTCAGCTTGCCAAACAATAATGCATGCATGTAAGTTGGAAGGTGGAAACATATTTTCAAAAAAAAATGTCATGTAGAAAATGTGAAACTGATAACATCTTATCAGAATAACTGCCATATCACTTGTATTACGGTAAGTGAATAGCATTGTAGGTATGGACAAGAAGCAAAGAGTATTGAATTATGTTAAGGTGTAGGATATTTATTTATTTTACATTTTTAACCAGGAAAGTCCCACTGGATACATGTCCATTTTCAGCGAAGGCCAGGGAAGAAAAGCTCCACATTGCAATTGAGTGACACTTAAAGTTCTGGTTACAAAGAAGTCTAAACACTTAACAAAATCAGTGACAAATTATAGTCAAGGTTACATTTAAATCAAACAAACATTGTTGGTTTACAGTATAAGTATACAGAGATAACATGTTTCATATATGAAGTGTGTAAAAGAAAGAAAAGTATTTCCAGGTAGAAGGTAAGCATGATAGTTAAGAGAAAAGGTGGTTAGGTAAGGAGGAAGTTCTCATAAATAGTATGTAGTAGGTAGAAGAGCATAGCTTCAGAATGGGTAGTATAACAAGTTATCTTCCTGATAATAGAATTCTAATGGTTCTAGAGAAGTGCATGTTGTAAAGGTGGGGGGTGAATATAAATGGGTATATCACCTCTGTGAGCTATGTTTATCTTACCTTTGTCTTGTTATTATTTGGGTTAGTCTGGGTTTAGACATGAACATGGCTATGTTTATCTTTCCTTTTTCTTGTTATTGTTTGGGTTAGTCAGGGTTTAGACATGGACATAGCCAGTCACTGTTCATATACATCTTTAGGGATATTTTGAATTGGGGCAAGGAGCATGTGGTGGTATATAAATAGTAATGTTATGGGAGACACATTTAGATAAAAATGAGCATGTGAATTTGACAAAGAAAAAATTCCAGAATTGTTATTCAGCAGACTTTCAGCAAGAAAGGACAATAGAGGTAATAACGCTGATTTCAAGAGGGACTCCAGGCTCCAATAGTGATAGAGAAGGCAAAGAAAGACAACAAGGGTAGACTTCTGGTAATAACGGGTTATTGGCAGGGAAGGAGGATTACATTGGCATGTATTTATATTCCACCTAAAACTACTATTAAGGAGGTCAAGAGAATTAAGTGAGATGTAATTAGCTTCCAGTACGGAATATTATTCATGGTTGGGGACTGAAACCTGATATACAACAGTGAAGGTGTATTAGGGAACCTAGAAAGGAGAATGTAGTAAAAGAGGATAGGTTTCTGAAGAAATATATGAGGATATTTGAAATGGAAAATGTGAAATTACTAGCAGAAACCCAGACACAATTTATATATTATTCTCCAAGGCACAATAACTGGGCTAGATTGTGCATAAATTACATTTCAGAAAAGCACAGATATTTAATTGACAGTTTTGAAAGACACCCGATAACTATTTCAGACCATGCATCAATAAAGACAAAAACAGATCCAGAATAATCGAGTAAAAATGAGATATTGGCACTTTCTGATTTTCCTATTAAAGAGAGGATTTTAAGAAATGAATAGCAAAAACAATTCAAGAGTTGCTAGGAATATACAAACTTCTTCAAAAGGGATAGCTCAGGACTGGGATAAAATGAAGATAACATTTAAAAATATGGTAGAAATGAGACAAAAAGAGGTAGAAGAAAGAAGTAATAGGAATTAATTAAAGGGATTATCAAAAGTTAAACATAAATCATTGCAAATGAAAGAGAATCTTACAGAAAAAAACTGGGCTACAGGTTGAAGACTACCTTACCGACCAAGGACTGATAGTAGAGTATAGGCATACAGAAAGGGATAGAAGAGTGTTAAATGAAAGACAGGATTTGGTTGAGTTTATAGCTGAGTCTAGAACAGAAAAATTCCAAAGAAAAATAACACTTACATAAAAATTTCCAAAAGAAAAAAATACAATTTCCAAAGTAAAAATTTTCACTGGAGAGCAAGAAATGTACAAAAAGAAAAAGAATTACAAAAAAATAAAAATAAAATAAAAATTTGCATGAAAGTTATACAAAACAGATAATGGTGATAATACAATTAAACTAACAGCAAAGTTAATCATGCTTGCAGTACAGACAATAATATCATGCCTCAATACAAGCAAGACAGAATGGCTAAATCTTATACACATTATAGGCAACAAGGTATGGATATCATAGAAGGCATTACATAGAATAAGTAATAAAAAATACACACACACACACACATATATATATATATATATATATATATATATACACACACACACACACACACACACACACACACATATATATATATATATACACACACACACACACACACACACATATATATATATATATATATATATATATACATACATGCGTGTGTGTGTCTATATAAGACAAAGGAAGGGATGATAGGAGAACTTTGTAATACCTAGTAGAGAAGGATGGAAGAAAGAAAAAGGGAGAAAGAAGAGAGTCAGGAAAGGGACTTGTAGGTGGGATGGGTAGTAATAAAGGAGAAAGAGTTAGGAGAGAAGGAAGCAGAATGAAAGCAGCAGAGAGGGAAGGATAAAGGGGCTACGGATTTAAGGGAAAGCAAAAAGTGGATTTAAAATAGTTAAAGTTCATTAGGAATTATCAAGAAATCAAAGTATCGACTCAGAAGCTACAATATAAACAGATTTAGGTTCAGTTAGTAGATTATATAATGGCAGAGGAAGGGACTGAGCAGTTACACATCCAGTTGGAGAGGAGTTGATTGTGTAGTGCCGTTTTGAAGTTGTAAAGACTTTTTTGTAAGTGGATAAATAAGGGTAGATTATTACATTTTCTGGCAATGTTCCAAGAATACAATAGCTGGCCTGCAGGTAATTTAGCTTTATGAACTTGAAGAAGATGCTGTTGTTCGGTGTTCAGATCACAGAGGCCTGGGGGGTTGTAAAGGGTAAGGAGCTAAGTTAAGGGCTATCTTGTGGTTTATAAACAAATTTATGTGTAATTGTAAGCTGAAGGAGTAATAGGTAGTGGGGGAATTCTAGCCATTGTAGTTTTTGTAGAGCAATATAGTGGTGAGTACAATGGCAACTCTTAGTAGCAAATTTAGCTATCTTGTTATAACATGTTTCTAATTTTGATATCATGGAAAACTGCAAGTTAGTTAGTAAAGGTGCACCATAGGTTAGAGAGGGTAGTAGGTAAGACAGTGCTAAAACCTGATAGGTAAGGGAGGGAGAGGAACTTATTGTGTCTGTAGAGCAACCCTAGCTTCTTATGGGTCTTACTTATATTAGTTTGAATGTGCATATCAAATTTGAGGTTTTCATTGATTAGTACTCCTAACAATTTAATATGGGTTACTAGATCTGTTTTTGTAGAGTTAAGACAGAATATATTGCGGTCAGCTTTATTGATAGGAGAATTTCTCTTAGGAGTGAAGATCATGAGTTTACTTTTTGGGGGGATTTAAAGAAAGGTGAGTACTGTGAAGCCAATTCTCCACAGTGGAAAATGCTGCTTGAGTAGTTTGCTACAATAATGTTGTATTGGGTGCAGAGCAGACTATAGTGGAGTCATCTGCATACTGGACTAGGGAGCCCTGTAGAATAGCTTGTTGGAGATTGCTGATAAAAATGTTAAACAGAAGAGGGCCTAAAATTGAACCTTGGGGCACACCTGTAGGATTGTGAAGATAAGGGGAAATAGAATTTTGCCATTTAACAGGATGCTTTCTGTTGGATAGATAGCTTTTGAACCATTTAAGAGACTGGTGAGATTGTCCTGTGTTTGAAAGCTGACAGAGGAGGATAGAGTGACAGATGGTATCAGATGCTTTCGATAGGTCTAAGTAAAGGGTAGAAACAATGTGTCCTGAGTCTCTGGCTTCATTTACCATGTCTAAGAAGGATATTAGTGCAGTGGATGTGCTGTGACCTGGGCGGAACCCATGCTGTGTTGGGGAGAGGATTTTTTTGTTTAGAAGGTAATCTAAGAGTTGTTTTTGCAGACACTGTTCCAGGATTTTAGAAAGTGGGGAAAGTATAGCAATGGGTTGAAAGTTGGAGATATAAGTAGATGGGCCACCTTTATGAAGAGGAAGATGATTGCTTTCTTACCAAAGGCAATGCACATGGAATTCTTGGACAGATCTGTTGATCAGAATGCTAATGGGATAGACCGCTGTGTCAGCAGCGATTTTAAGAAACTTGGCAGTAATTTTATCAGCTGAGCTTGAACAGTTTTAATGTTAAACTGAATGATTCTTAAGACAAAAATCATAATAATAACGAACAATATAATTCTTTCGAAGTAGATGTTTATATCATACATTATACATGAGTATGTACAATTTAAGTGAGAAAACTATTTTCCATACAGCTGAGGTCAAATATTGGTGTAAGTTAACACTCAAGAGAAATTAGTTAGAAAGACTGAGGCGAGGCCTATCCAGGACAGTTGCAACAAAAAAGCCAAGTGCCTCTTAAATGCGAGTTTTAGAAGCTTTTTGAATTGTAGTAGTAGAGGTTTTTGAAGTTGGCAATTTATTCTATATTTAGGAATGAAATTTGAAGAGATTGAGTCCCTAGATAAGTTTTTAACTTTGTTGATGTCTAGGAGGAGTTTGTTAATGGAACAGAGGGCTCTGGAAGTGATGGATGTTTGTGTAAGATTTTGGAGAGCATGTTTTTTTTTCTTGTTTATGCAGCATTTTGTGGGCAAAGATTAGTTGATTAAAGTATAGGAGTCGAGGAGTTTCTAGCCAATTTAGCTGTTTTAAGAGCTGTACAGTGATGTGTTCTGTAGGAGGCATCAGTGGCAAATGTGACAATTTTATTCTAACAATATTCCAGTTTGGTTAAGGACAATGTTCGTACTGCATAAAACATAACTTGACTCATTTTTCAGTAATGTTTAGAGAGGTTACAAGTGGAGGTTTAATTACTTTTGAGAAGATGTGTGAGAGTGGACTTGAGACTGTTGGCATCACAGCTTCGCAACAAATATTATAATTTAACTTTTGAAGAGAGAAGTTTGCATGATTTCAGCAAAAATAAGTTTCTAAGGGTGATAAAACTTAAAAGAGGTGAAGTGGTTTTAATGGATAGTTTTCTGGATTCACAGAAAATGCTGGCTTAGTTAAATAATGGGCAGTTTTTGTTTCGGCAAAGAAGAATTGAGGTTAATATTGCTTATTCAAAGATTGGGTTATGGTTGGATGATTTATTATTTAATGATAGGATTGATATGTTTTTTACTGGGCAGCTGTGGTGGTGCAGCAGTTATTGTTGCTGCCTCACAGCAAGAGATTCTCCAGTTTGATTCTCAGCTGGGGTGTCTTCTGAGCAGAGGCTGCATGGGATTCCTCTGGGTGCTTCACTTTCCTCCCACATTCCAAAAACATGCAGGTGGCTTGGACGCACTAAACTGGCTGTGTGTGTGTGTGTGTGGTTGGGTGCCGGGCTGGAAACATAACACAGTAAAACTCCACTGCCGGTCATTTTCTGATCATATAATACTTGGATGATATTTTCATTTTATGGTCTAGTAATACCAAACATCTATCGAATTTATAGATTACATTAATAATGCTTTCAGCATAATTTGTGAGAAATTAATTTTTGGGATGTAAAAAATTTTTAGAAATAGAGTTGAAAGTAGCTTTTTGTCTCCACTATTTGTAGGAAAGTTACCCATTCCAATATATTTGTTTTAATAGTTTTTATCCTCCTTAGCAAAAGAGGGGGGATGATGGAAAATAAATTTTGCAGGCATGGTTGCAGTGACATTAAATATGAACAGCTTAAGTCTAGCTATTTGTTGGGGTAGGTGTAATAAAATTATGCTTGCATTTCTCAGTGAGTCCAGGAAACAGGCTGCCTAGCAGCCATCAGATATTCTGCTTGCCCTATCTGCCCTTGTCCCCCCACAGTAGCCTGGAAGAGCAGTATTTTCAAAGGTGGGGAACCTGTTGACCTATGCACAGTGTGTGTGTGTGTGTGTGTGTGTGTGTGTGTGTGTGTGTGGCCTTCTCCCACCTGGGTATAATGCACTTGCTGCTCTGTGGGAACTTCTCTTTCATCCCCTCTTAGGTGTAACCTCAGTTGTGTTTGATGTCAGGTGTGCAGTGGTTTAGGCGTCTTATACCACAGGAAGGGTGAACTGATGTGAGCCACCACCCTCCCTAGCTAATTCAACTTGTTTGTGGGTCATCAGGGGTCATGGCTTTATCCTTCTGTGCCCTGGAGGCAGCATGTCTGTGGTCAGAGTTCACCAGCTATAGCAGGCTGTCTACAACTGGAAAAAAATCATTGTCATTTTTTTTTTTTTTATAACTGAAAATGTACTCACATCATTTTCCTATGTGTGATGCTAATAATGATGTTTTAAAAAATGCCTTGCAGGATTAAGGAAAATAGCCCTTGTGAGATTTCCTTGTCCAGGTTTAGAAGTATGTCATCAGTTAGATTGATGAATACAGTCATTATAGGTCAGTATGACTAGAATTCATGGTGCCACAGAGATACATTTTGCAATTCTGGAACTATTTTGTTAACTGATTGTAGATTAGTTTTATCTAGTGTTTTCCACAGGGGAGGAGGGATTAAGATGGACCTGAAGTTATTGGCTGAAGATGGGATTATGCATTTAGAGATAGATCTAACCCTGGTCATTTTTGATTGATAAGGCACAAATTTGCATCTGTCTGGTGAAAAAAAGATATAAAACTAAATGCGTTGTTTGGATTGATAAGCATATTTGTGTTGCTTACTCACATTTCATTCCTCCAAATATTAAGTAATGAGTATTTGATGCTAAATGTAAATATTTCATATATCCACAAATTCTCTTGCATTATGCAATTTGATGAATTGCTATGAAATGTGACAAATTATGTGTTTGTTTGTAAACCACAGGTTGGGCCTGAAAAGGGGGGGTCTATATTAGATAATCAAAATCTACTTACCTCAAATCTGTATTCATCGACACCAAAACAACGAAACACACTTCAGCAAACATCAAAAATTTTACTAGGGAAAGTAATCACTTGGCCACTACAATACTGCAACTCACATCACACTAAAGCAAACCTACCAAAGTGGGGGGCTTTTGCTCACCACACCCACCACACCCCCCAACTATATACACCAACACAGAGATTGCACTATGGTGGGAAAAAGGGCAAGGTTGTGGTGTTGGCCAATTGCTTCCTTACCCTAGTAAAGTTTTTGTCATTCACAGAAGTGAATTTTGCTGTGTCTGTGTCAACGAATACAGGTTTGAGGTAAGTAGGTTTTGATTATCTAATATAGACCCCTGAAAAGGGACTACTTAGACTCATGCTCAACCCCTGAAAACAAATATAAATAAATAAATAGTACTGGTGATGAAAATACAGAGATTTCCTTCTCCAAATAAGTATAGTGATACCATTTTTATATTGTCACATTACATGTCAGAATTCCAGAACAGTCCCCAAAACTAGCAATGTCATGGTCGTATCTTAGGTTGGTGCTTTACAACAAGAAAGTGTTATACATCCAGACATTCTAGAGAACACATTTATTAATGGTCTGTTTTATGATACACTTTACAAAAGCCAATGTACATCGTCGGACTTACAACTGGCTTTGTTTGGAGAGAAGACTTGTTGTGTCTTTCATTTTTTCCCGGTTAGGGGTCGCCACAGCGGAACTCCGGTCTGCTAATGATTGGCAGTAGATTTTCACGTGCCGAGCTGCCATCCCTGACACACAACATTCAACGAAGGTACACCCATTCACGCATGTCTCCACACAGAAGACGCTCTAGCTGAGAATCAAACAGGACAACGTCTTACTGTGAGGCGACAACACTACCGCAGCACCACCACCGCAGTCCTGTTTGGAGAGAAGACTAATATGTGTTAATGGGAAATACAGCACTATAACTTCAGTCTCAAGAGTAGTATCACTGAGAGAGAAGCTAAGAGATGCAATCAGATATGGTGTGGAATAACTGAAAACCATGGAATTTATTGGGTTAGGGGAGTAGAACATGGAGTGTGTCCACATGGATTTATATGAAACACCATGCCACAGTATAAAATCATTCATTTTGTAACAAGTAAGTACCTGCAAACTAATATACTCAATTTCATCTTCAAGTTCAAGGATACATAAGTACCTAAACCCAAACATGGTACAAAATAAAATTACTACAAACAGATAAATAGACAGCAAGATAAAATTATCAATAAACAATGACTCAGCTAAAACAATGAAACAATACTGTCAGGAACAAGCAGATTTAAGTCAGGCAATTGCACTATTATGCAAGTAGTGCAAATTCAAATATCTTAAATCCAAAGACAAAGAAGGTACTGTAAATAGATGAGGTTATGAAAAAGCTAATTCAAAGAAGTAGGCCTTCAAAGACTGCTTAAAGCCACTCACAGCTGGGATGTTCTTCACCAGTCAAGTAGCAGACAAGAAAAGGAACAAACAGAAGAAGTTTCAAGCTGCACCACTGAGGATTGGAGTGTAAGGGCTAAGATGGCCAACACCAGCTCAAGGGGTTTCACAGACATAGAGAAACCAAGCCACGCAAAGCAAGGTAAGGTAAACTTAAACCAGAACTTTATAGATGATACCCTGCCTGATTGGTAACCAGTGCAACTTGCACAGGACCGGCATAGTACAATGATATTTAGTCACCCCCTTCCCAAGTGGTCAGACAATGGAACTTTGCACAATCTGCAAGTGGTTCAATTCTGAGTCAGGTAGCCTCAGGTTCGGAGCATTCCAATGGTTCAGCCAGAAGGTGACAAAGCAGGCCCCACCACAGGAAGATTGGCTGACAGTATTAAATGCTTGACAGCAATAACGTTTCACATGTGGAAACAGAAAAAATTAACAATAGCTGAAATCTGCTCCTTTAGGGTAATCTTGTTGTCAGTCATGTACCTTTGACATGAGTTGAAAGCTGTTCCATTTCAGGTAGTTTTGTCATGCAGGACTGTACTAACGAATCCCTGAGAGCAGCTTGAATGATAATGGAAGTGTTTTTGAAGTATTCAGTTTAAATCAGTCATCTTTCTCAGTTTGATGAATGTGTGATAAATAGGGAAAAGATCTGCCATAAAGTCTGTCTCCTATTTTCTGCCAAGGTTAAAGCTATTAGAACACATATTAAATTTTGTCTCTGCCTTATTTTCATTAATGTATATTTATTGAAACAAGTTCCTACATATTGATTATCAGCCCTAGTCTGCTTTGTTGGAAACAAATTCATCCCTTATCTACTTGCATCGGTTATAAAAACATCTGTTTAAATTTACCTCATTTCATTTTTTTAAGAATGCTTAGCTATATTCTGCTATTTGGAAACACTGTAAGTCAGTGGTATTCATGTGATATTAAGTTAAGACATAGCCCTGCAGAGAAAGAAAGCACATGGCTAGAAAACAAGAAAGTTTGTGGGCTAATGAAAAGACCTTGACTATGACAGATGAGCTTCACACTGTTGTCCATTTAAAATATATTGGAAAGAACAGACAAAAATAAGAGTACTGGACCATGTTATAAAACATGCATACTGCCTGACAGCTAATTATTATGAGGATTTCTATACTTTATGTATATAAAACCAGACTTCTGAATTGTCCTTATTTTGGAGGAATGCTCTTACTTTCTGGCTTGATTTACCCCTACACAGGATGTCCCTTTTATTGGTGTTATGTCCATATTTTCAATCTTAATTGATCTCTTCACACAATTATTTGAATCTACTTCATCATGTATGATTTTCAAAGCTGTCTAGTACACAGAAAACTATACCACATGACCAACATACTAGTAGGCACCAATATTTTAAATAATTTAAATAAACAGGACACACATCTGACATCTCTCTTTTTCTTAAGAAAAAAAGAAATGACCTTGTATGGTAGAATTTAGTCTACAAATTATTACACTGTCACTTTGACAATGCATTTATATTTTTCCATCATTTTATCACATTGTTTTAAACACTTGTTTCTGAGTAGTATCCCACATTCCTTCTGGAAGCAGGAAGAGTTGTGTGCTCTTTGATACTCAAATTGTATGCTAATTAGATGTCCAGATTTTTAGCTAGAAGTCCTTACTTTTCAAGGTCCTTTGTTTCTATTTTCTATGTCTGCAGGTTGAGAGGTATGTATAAAAGTAGTAATAGCTCTTAATAGTTTAGATTTGCTTATTGGTATTTGTCAAGGTGCAAGCTTGTTAATAAATAAATCCACTTCCTGCAATATGTTTTTTGTGTTGAGAAGACTTCTTTCTAAAAACAAGCATCCTGTCCTATGCTTTTTATGAGTGCTGAGTTTATAACATAGACGTATTATAGGTTTGGGCAACTTTGGTAACATAAATCAGTGGCAATACAATACAGTCTCTTAATTATAGATCAGAACAAATTTCATGATTAAAAATAAGATGAAGGCTAAAGGCAAAGTAATTACTAGCAGTTGTGGATGGATGGATGGATGGATGGATGGATGGATGGATGGATGGATGGATGGATGGATGATGTGAAGGTTGCCAGCCTAGCCAGACAGGATTTTATACATAATTCTGTAATTTGGAAATATGAATGTTGAATTACAGGCTTGTTTTCTTAAATGAAAGAATATGCTGTGAAATTTGAACTCAAAACAATGTAGCAACATTGCCCTCTGCTCTAAATAAAGCTAAGTCAAGCATTTCTTGGCTGTCCTTTGAAATTGAAATTATTTCATGACTATCTTTGATGTTTACAATTCGGCTCTGGCCGGGCTAGATGAAGGCTTCCTGCTTATTGTTTTAAGGCTAAAGTTAATGACCAGAATTTACATGTGGAATGTCCTTTATTGCTCTGGTTTCTGCCTAGGTGTAAAAGAATGTAAATGCAGTTTCTGTCAGCCTGGGACCACCAGGAAAGTGTAAAAATGATGTAATGGGAATCAGGACTGCAATAGCAATTTAAACAGAGAGAATCAGAAGGCATTAAGCATTTTTGTCTTGAACATCCAACTTACAGCACTGTCTTGCTCATATGTAAGTTATATTAGACTTGTGTGTTTTTTTTTTAGAAATAGCTAGGAACTAGAAAGATTAGACTAAGTGTTATTCTGTAATGTCAGAACTGTACTGCTGAATTATTTTAAGTATTTCTGTGTGGTCTCTGAACTCTTGACTAGCACTGTGTAGTAAGAAGTATTTATTATTTATTATTAAATATTTTAAAACATTTCAACTGTGGCTGTTTTGTGTAAAGATAATTTAAGCTCTTAAGAGTACTTGCATGCCTTTGGTAAAATTGTACAAAGCCAGTCTAATAGCTTTAGCCCTGGGTTATACTACCAATTGGATAATAATATTGCACAGTAATAATTGGACACTCTTTTAAGGACCTTTGAGTAGCTGATAAGTATTAGTGGGTGGTGGCAAGTAGAACTACTGTATAGTCTGGGAGAAAGGGGCACAGCTGGATAAACTGTGCCAGCCTTCCCCAGGAGTGTCTGTTTGGTTGTATAAACTCTTCTCAAAGTGCATGTGTGTGTGTGTGTGTGTGTGTGTGTGTGTGTGTGTGTGTGTGTGTGTGTGTGTGTGTATGTGTGTCAGCTACTTGGGCAGGGACACGAAGCACTGGTTGGACAGAGAGGGTGCTAGAGGTTTTTGCTTGCCCACTAAGCTGAGATCTGGACCCTATAGCTATGCCAGTGGGGAATCTTATTGGGGATATGGAGAGAAAGAGAGCGACCAGCCCCAGACTGACTGTGATCTCTGTGTGCTCTTAAGGGAGATTGCACTTTACTGTGTGTATTTGTTATACTTTCCTCATATATGAGACACCCTCTCTGGTGCTAGTGGTGAGGACTGAGGCTCCTTAATTCCAGGGCCAGGGCACAGGCATCACAGATGGATGGATGGATGGATGGATGGATGGATGGATGGATGGATGGATATAGACCAAATTGGAGAAGAAAAAAATAATAAATCAGTATAAAACAGTTTGAAATAAAACAAAATCCTACAAAGGAAAATGTCCACAAATGATAAAAATCTATAGTAAATACAGTCTAACATATAACTGAAAATAGCTTGCATTGTAGGGAAAGACAGAAAAAAATAAGCCAAGTTAAAGGACCAGAAGGTAAAAAATAAAATGCAGGATTCAGAAAATTTGCTTATTTGGGCCCAAACATGCCAAACACTACAAAGTATTGCAATGTGGTCAGATACTAATTAAATGCGTAGTCAAGAGTGATGTTGCATGACAGAGTCTAAATTATTAGACAACTTACTGATGAAAACATAACAGGTCATGTAATGACTGGGTCAGTAGTGCAGCAGTCACATCACTCACAGGGCCCAATAACTTGTATGAAGTGTGCTCATGAACACACATATTCACACGTGCAACAATGTACTAAACAGGCACAGCTGAGAGTCCAGCTAACAGGTGCACAGCAAAGTTCTCACTGTTTTATATTATAAATGAGGGGGAAATGTCTACATAGGGCAGGCAGAAAGGGGCAGCAGAACAATACACAAAAGAGAAAGGGAAAAAGTAGAGCAGTATGGGGTGAGGAAGCCAGGGGTATATTTTTAAGGGGATAGGTTTCCATTTTTTTTAATATTCTCAAGAAGGGTAAAAAGGGAAGGTAGCACAGGGAAGATGTGGGTAGGAAAGACAGTATAGAGATGGCAGCAGAGGCAACAGAGAATCACAAAAGTCAAAGACTAACGGGGAAGTGCTGACACAAACAGGGAGGGGAAACACAAAGGAGAGACAAACAGGCAGAGGGAGCACAGTTGGTGATGGAGAGGCATAGACTAGAGGACAAAACTATATCCCTAAATATGAATGAGTACCTCTTCATACCTCAAACCGCCTTACTTCCCCATTTCCACTCGCTTCCTTGATTCAATCAATTTCTCTCCCCTGACTCTCTACCAAAAATGCTATATATGTTTTTCTCTCACTTCACATTGCAATTCCTGTTTGTATTAGACTAACATATCTTTAATTTCTCTACATTGGCTAAAAGTTCTCTAAATATTAAAGTATTGTCATTTATTTAATTATTTATTTTATTTTATTTGCCATTTGTTTACCAGGAAAGTCCATTGGGCCAAAATGAGCCCATTTTCAATGGAGGCCCGGGGAGTAAAGCTCCTAATCCAGTGTTACAATACAAATCACAGTTTTACAGTACAAGTCATCAGTTTATAATTTATACACAGTTCATTAATAAAATCAAAAACAGTTTGTAACTTATATACATATTTAACAGTGGAAATCAAAGCAGTTTGTCACTTATACATAGTTTAAAGTATGAAAGGAACAAGGACATAGTATACTGAGGATATAAAAATTAGTTATGTACATATTTAACAGTGGAAATCAAAGCAGTTTGTTAGTTATACCTAGATTAAGTCACAGGTAAAGGCCACCACTGCCATGTCAGCCATGATAGGTGTGCTGCTCGACCTGTCTGAAGATGTGTGAGAGGGCTTTCAATACATGGCCCAACTGATCTATGTGTTGAACAGGTACCTGGGGTCTCTGCTGCCCCATGTGGCCCATTTGCCTCCATTCATCACAGCCAGTGCCATTCCCATTGCCACCACTCATCTGCCTTCCACTATGACTACATTCCAAAGGACAGGTAGGTCAGGCCATGTACTGCTACTTCCTCCACACCACCCACTAGTGATGAGTCTGGTGCAGCATGATACGGCCACCTGTGTAAACGTAGCCTATGTAGCAGTCAAGTACATGGCATGACATGACATAGCCAGGTGCTCACAGTCTCACAATTTACCTTCAGCTTAATACAACTTTGTTACATGATTTACTAAAAGGTAATCACAAACGTTAGTCTCTCACACAAGATATGACACTTTTTCCTGATGAAAAAGACAGAATCCTGTCTTTCTTCAAATGTACCAATGAAGATGCAAAATGAAAAAAATAAAGATAAAAGTATTAGTAAACAAATTAACAAGGCTTCTTTGTGTCACTCAGGCTATTGCATTCCATCTAATTGCTGTACCAATAAAAGCAGACATTAACATCACAGATAAAACAGTATGAGAGAGAAACTATAATCAATTAAGATATTGAATCTACTGGTACAGGTAGGATTCTACAGACACTGTGTTTAAACTACACAGTGGTCTAATTATATGCATCTATCTCAAACATCATGTATTTTTCATTTGTTTTCCTCCCATATTGCTTCATGTATGCATACATTCCAGTATTTCTGTGTCCCAACTGCCCAACATTTACATCAAGATACTGTTTCCTATTGGCCTTTGAATATGCTGATTGAACTTTTTTTAAGATTATCCGAGTACATTCTTTTAAACAGTCCTTGAAACCTTCAGAGCTGAATATATCCCTTGTTCATGCAGCCCTTCGTTTATTCTTGTATCCTGGCATGGATTATTTGAAACTACAAAGAATGGGTCAAATTTCTCACCTTTACCTTGTTGTTATACAAGTAAACTGTATCTTCTTTACTCAAGTTATATTGTCAATATATATATATATATGTGTGTGTGTGTGTGTGTGTGTACACTGTCTGAAAACTAGATCATACTAAGTGCAGCTGCTGCATTACAACTAGCTAATCAAATCATTTTCCCTAAAAGTTCATAATATCTATTCATCAACAGTTGTTCCACCAGAATCTGTAACTCCCAGCTACCTCACCCAATGAGAAGCGGTTGTCAGGATATTATCCATGCATAAGTACCATTTACTATGAACAACTTATGCATAATCCCTAAACTGCTTCTTCACTAACTGTAGACAATGGAATAAAACAAAATTAGCAGAACAGAAATTTTAAATATTAATTATTTAACAGGGTAACATCAGTTTCAACTATGTGCTTTAAATTATTCAGTCCCCTGATATCTGCAACCAAATTTGTCAACTCCTCTTTTTCTTACCAAGAAAAAAAAATGCATTTTAGCACTCAACTGTGCGGGAACCACATATGTAAAGTTTTCTTACTACTTGACTCATTAACCATGCTTTTACCAGTTAAGTATGCTTTAAATCTTATCAACTCAACAAAACAGTATATACAACATTTAAACTTATGAGGAAACTGTACCGATGAAAACCACAATACCACATCAAATACAGTAGTTTTAAAATTCAGAATTTAATGTAACCGCACATACCCCTTACCTGTATTCTGTCAGTAGTTACCTCTGTTTGAGTCTCACGGCCTCCATTTGAGAAATCCGTGACTCTGAGTAAGTCACTTAATCAGACAGTGCTCTGGGAAAACTGAGAATTTGGACTAGGTTTCTAAACGGTGTCCTGGACCACATACCCAGTAACTACCTGTAAATCTAAGAACTTGAGGAACAAGAAACAATTTGTCTAAATGGGCACAAAAAATGAATTAGCTAGGAAGACATCCTAACAGACAACAGCTGTGAGAGCCCTTAAACTGAAGGATTGTATTAATGGCAGTCCAGTGAGACCATACGGATGATATCCATTGCATATTGCGAGGGGCAATGCCATTAGGTTCCCACTGCTCTTGACTTAGCTGTAGCCATGTGTACTAGTTTAGGTGCTAAAGGCTTACTTTCCAAAAGGTCCTTTGCAAGAACATCCAAATGTTAAGTCATGTGCATTTCTTATTTAAATGTTTAGTCGTCTCTTGTGTAGCTAATGTTGGAAAGGGGATGCATAGATTTCTTTCATCTCTTAAATGAAATCTGTTATGTAAGATCCCTAAAACAACAGAAAAACTGCATAAAACTGCATTTTTTCACATCTTCTGTGTTGTGTGTGTGTGTGTGTGTGTGTGTGTGTGTGTGTGTGTGTGTGTGTGTCGGGGGTCAGGACTTCTCCTTATGTCCTCAATAAGTGCGATTCCACATATCACTTGTTCACTCAGACTGCCGCGAAAAAAGTGATTGCATTAGATCCCTTAAACAACAGAAAAACTGCATAAAACTGCATTTTTTTTTTCACATCTTATGTGTTTTGTGTGCGTGTGTGTGTGTGTGTGTGTGTGTGTGTGTGTGTGTGTGTGTGTGTGTGTGTGTGTGTGTGTCGGGGGTCAGGACTTCTCCTTATATTCTCAATAAGTGTGATTCCACATATCACTTGCTCAGTCAGACTGCAGCGAAGAAAAAAGTGATTGCCGTAGAACCCTGTTTGCTGCTTTGGGGATTTTGTTGTTTCCTTAATGTTGAGGGACTGTGGATTTGGTATATATCAGTTTGCGTGTTATGGGGGGGGGGGGGTACAGAGTGGATTGCCCTCCTGCAAAAAGTACTTGTTCCAAGCAGTCTGTTACATTCCACACAATGAGCAGATTTTGAGCTTGTTGGAGTAAAGATATACAGTTTAAGTGATTCAGAGTCAAGATTTCATAAGACAAGCAGTATAAACTTATGTGTGTTTGTAGTTTAAAAAAAGGCTAATCACACTACACAAAATATATGTATTTATTTATTATTTGTTTTTAACCAAGTTGAAAGACTGGCCCAAAGACTGTTTTCAACAATGTCCCTGGCCAGAGGAATCAATAGTGCATATAGTACATAAAACATAATACAAATGTGGTAAACCTACATTCACTTGATGCAAATGAAACAAATTCTGAAAACAAGTTTTGTCATTGCTAAACATGTGAAAATGTATGTAAGCAACACCCATGATCACATGTAAGGGTTACAGCACATGCAGCAAATTGTGCTAGAAAAGTGGTCAGCCCACTAGGAACAAGTACTTCCATTTCACTGATAGTTATACAAACTGTACCTGGCAACAGCACAGTCATACTAGTGCCTACAGTACGAGGTGTTGCTCAGCATTCCCTTAATTATCTACACTAAAATGCAAACAGCATAAGGGCAAATGTAATAATTTTACATAAGTTCTTTGAAAAACGGCCTGGAAATGTATAAATACACTTCACAATGTAGTGGGATCTGTGCTGCAAAACAGAATGACAGACTTGCTCATCAGACGCACAGGTGTAGTCAGCAACTGCATCAAAAAGGTTTTTAGATTTATGTATGCATGTATGAAATATGTTGATTACTGAGATGAACTGAAGCACATTTTTAGCTGAGGTTCTAAGTGAAATTCGTCAACAAATTATACAGTGCACAATCCAAATAAAACAAAATCAAAAACAATAGTCAAAGCATTCAAAAAAGTCAGAATTAACTGTATATAGAAAGAACAGCTGCAGGCAAAATAGTGTTTGTACTTGCAAAAGCAGTAGTAATCAATGTGCATGCAGTATAACAGTGTTACAACACAACAGCACAACAAATTCTAATAATGTATTCTGAGTACATACACAATGAACAGTAGTGGTTGACCATTACAGTGCAGAACCAGGGTAACCATTATATGCTTAGATACCACAGTGCTTTGCACCAAGTGGTACTTTAAAGCATAAATTGTTGTTTGTATAGAACTCCTCTATGCAATCCCAATGTTGCACTGTTTGACTTTGAGGATGTGTAGAGTCATACAGCATGTATGGTGAGGAGACATCAGGGGTGGCGGTACTAGCATGCAAAATATATATATATATATGCATATGTACACAAGCTGGAGTTGTACAGAACTTGAGTACAAAAGCAAAATATGTTAGGAATATACTAACGTAAGCTATTGTAAAGGAAGGAGGGGTTTAGTACTTACATTTGGTTAGTATTACAAGGTAAGATTTCAGTAAAATATCTTTTCACATACTCAGATCGCCCTGTAAAACACCAGTAGCCATTAAGGTGCTCTGTATTGGAGTCTGCCAAAGTGCATACTGTATAAAATCCATCTTAACATTACTAACTAAAAAGCTTGCAGTTTTTTAAATGCTACATATTGGTTATATGTAGGGTTACCACCTGTCCCACTTTGCAAGGGACAGTCCCTCTTTGGGCAGTTGTGTCCTGCAAAAAAATTGAAAAAATGTCAAATGTCCTGAGATTTTAGGACACAATTACTTCTTATATTTTGTGTAATAGTTGCATAAAACAGTTATTCTGCATCTGAAACACCTAAATGTTATAAGAAACAGAATAAGCAACTAAAATGCTACTAGAATAAGCTTTTATTTAGGCAAAAAAGTGAAGTTCTGTCCTTTGCATTGGCCGTACGTATGTTTCGCCCTTCCAGATCTGAAGTTTGTACCAAAAATGTCCCACTTTGGGCATTTGAAAAGGTGGCAACCCTAGTTATATGGCTAAAAACAGTTTTTTACCTGCACAGCCTAATGTGCAATAACCATCTTTAAATAAGTTGCTCAACACAAGCTGCTGTCAGTATGTTGTAAAATATTGAGAGAAATGAAAACAGGAGAAAAACTGGGTAAAAAAGAATGAAGAGCTAAAACTACTCAGGCACTCTTCCTAATATTACATTTTAATGCTGCCCCCACCCAAAGAATTATAGACATCACAGGTTACTAAAATGAATGTTCCCAAAATACAATATTTGGGAAGGGTTACACTGGTTTTGCATAAACATCGGAAATACTCTGTCCATCGTAGATATCGGACTGCAGTACTGCAAATCTTGCATGCATTTTCAGGCTTTGCCTGACAATGAGTGCTCATCGCAAAACTTAAAACATGTTTTATTTGATACGCGCACCAACATATTTTCCTTATTTCTATCATTAACCCACCAAAATACAACCAGATGTTCATGCAATTCATTTGTCTTAATCAAATACTCTTATCTCTAACCCTGGATAAATTTATTCTAGTATCAAATGATGAAAAAAAGACATGTCAGTCAAAGAAACACTGACACTGTAATGTAATGATGGACCACATTAATAAACTACAATTCCGTTACACATTTGAGTGACTTATACATGAAACGGCCTGCCAGAGGTTGCGGGATTTGAACTGATTGTCTGAAAACTAAAGATTTAAGACTGGGTGAAGTGCAGATAGCGTTTGCAAACAAATGGGAAAACCCAGACTGGAATTAAAAGAATTAGTGTCATCCACAAAAGATGCTGGGGAATCAGCGGTTTTGCTACAGCAAGCAGTCAATACCTAACATCAAAATCTTGATTGTTATGTTACCAGACAAGGACCGTCCTGGGACATTTACGCACAAGACCGTTTTTTTTTACAATCTGCGTCGCTAAACTAAATTGTTGGGCTGGTGTGTGTGTGTGTGTGTGTGTGTGTGTGTGTGTGTGTGTGTGTGTGTGTGTAATTATTACAATAAGACACTGCTGGAGCAATTTGGCAGTTGTTTTATTGTACAAAAACACTACAGTTTGTTACATCGTATTCACACATTGCACGTAAATTGGCAGAAAAAAAAAACACGAACCGCTCCCACAGTTTGCAATGCACGTAAAATGTGTGCTGGAAAACGCCTTAATGCCCTCAACACACAATATGCATAGCTGGAACTACAGTGCGTAGCATTTAAGTTCTGCAAACCGCTAACAATCTTATAGGTTTGATTCTCATACCCTCCAAGTCCTTGTGCATATTACAGTTTGGTCCAATCTAACCAGTTTTCCCATTCCTTTCTTGTAAGGGACAGTCTGTGCGTATCTGGTTAATACGTATAAACTATCTCACATGCTACTCTCACACTATCATACAGACACCATTGAACTATTTCACACGCTTTTAGTAAGTATCACGGAACACAGGGACTCAAACATTAGGAGTAGCTGGCTTATGCCTAATTTGCACCAGTTCATATAACCTTATTTACAAGCCTCGTAATTCAGACTGCCCATTTATCACCAGTGATTTTTTTAGCAGAAACATTTAGTAAAATTATAATTTTGGTCATTCCCCGGTACCCCGTCATTACGTCCAGCGTTTAACCCCATACTGTAAATTTATTTTCTATCTAAAGTTGCATTCCTCAGGTGGTATTTTCTGGTGCTGGCATACACATATGTAAGGCATGGACCTTGTACTGTTGCCATTTAGGAGGTGTTCGTGGTTAATAACTTTAATGCTGTAAACAGCAGTACTCGGTGCCTTGTTCTGGTGCGTCTCCAGAAGCGCAGGCGCTCTTTTGTTAAATCTTATTTCTGGTTATTGGTTGGGGATAGTTTTAAGCAAAGAAGCATTATTGTTTATACTGAAACATTTGCTGCACTGCACGAACAGGTTCCTTTGTTGGTAGGAAACTAAGAAAGTTTCACCTGATTCCTTTGTAACATTTCCTAACTGTTTTTTTTTTGTTTTTTTTTTTTCAGAAATATTCCCAAACACCTCATCGCAAGCTCCTAGCTTATGTTCCTTTGATGGGGTGATGTTCATCGGGAGTTGATCTTGCGTTGAAAGGGGCTCCTGCGCACAATTACACATTCTCATCTCATCTACCAAAAAAGTTAGCTATTTATAGACTACTGGGCTGGTTGCTGCCTGAAGTAACATAAACCTCCAATGTTCAATTTGCTAAGTAAGCAGTCCCGGTCCCTTAACATTTGTGATCTACCACAATCAAAGCCGATCTCCAGCTGAGACAATTCGTTTTGGTACAGTAATACAGCTGATTTCCAAACGTGAGCGCCTGAATAAATCACCTCTTCACAGAGATGGCCATTAAGCACCCCTGGTCTTGCTAGCAATGCCGCTAGGAATAATTGTTGTTCCGCCAAAGGTTGGGACAAATGAAATCCAAGATTACAAGGGAGCAATTCATTTAAATGTTTTAAAAATGCGATAATTTCAAGGCTTGCTCTTACACACATTATATACATCATAGCAGTCGCACTGTGTGACAGAGCAAAACTGTTAAGTTCCTCTAGGAAACTATTTCCATCTTTACTTATCAGTTCTTTGGTGCACATTGACCATAAGCTAAAATAACTAAAAGTTAAGTTGTTACATAACGTGCATTTGTTTTGTAGTACTCTCGTATTTATTGCGTTTCCCTTTGGGTACACTATCAGGCGATTGTGTATAAAAGGAAAAAAGAAAAAGAAAGAAAGAGTATAGTGCTGTATTCGTTCACTGGGCAGAAAAAAACAGTGCATTCATAATGAAGGCTACCGTCTTCTACAACCCTCAAAAATGTTGTGGAATGCATACATACACACGAGAGTTTTGTCTATCTGCAAAATTAAAAAAACACTACAGGGGCACTTGGCTATACACTCTTCCCTTGGGAAGTGCGGGTTCTACCGGTTTATTCAGATTTTCATCACTGCATACACTTTTCTAGCCTGGTATTATCTTTATTTGGGACACTAATGTATCTACAAACATATTAAGGAGAGACACCATGAAATCGCAGAAAAAAAATATCAGTAATAAACAAGGGGGCCCTACCCGGATGTAGCTGTAGGATGATCAAGTGCTGTAGGTTCCCAATGGGTGCCGTGCTGTTATGGTTTTCGTGGAAATTTGATCAGTGGTTTTCATTATATACACTTAGCTGTTATTAACAAAAAATAAGATATAAAGCAACACGCTAGCATGAAGTGCAAGGAGTCTTAAATGTTATATTTAAAGTTACCTTACAAGAACGCTACTGTTATAAACACGTGCATAAACATAATAATGCAATGGTAGTACTTGCCAGCAAAATAAACTCTGGATAAAGAAGCCACTAGCTCACTGTATACCTGTCACGCTTAGTGAAAACAGGAGAGAACAAATGCAAATGTTGAGTAAAAATTTAGATTTACAGCTGCTACTCAACTCAGTTTTCGTGATCGTGGAAACCCTCACAGGTGTAACTCATTTCGGTTCTGAAAATGTTATCCAGTGAATAGCCTAAGGGGCTGCAGACTGTGCGTCTGCCTAGTCTCTGCACAGTATACAAAACACATTTGCCAATAAGAGGGCCGCACCTTTTCAGTAAAAGGTTGCAAAAGGAGTGGGAAACTGCAAGTAAAGTTGTTATAAATATTGTTAGCTCGGGTAACAAAAGTTCAGAAGTCATGACTTTAGAAATACACTAAAATCAAGAGCACACAAGTTCACAAACACATATATAAAACGGGAATGACAGCTTTAAGGATGATGATCAGATGTGGTTTGAAGCTCTGAACACGTACCTCTCAGACGTTCAGAATTTCGCAGACCTTCTAGACTTTTTTTGTCTCATAGTTTTGGTCTGTTCCTCATAAAATGTGTGGTTTTCCTGGAAGTCTTGAGATCTGTAGTCGGTAAATAATGACAGACATTTAAGTTTTCGACTTCAGATCTTTAGGGAATCATCACACTAATACAGCACCTGTTATTAAATCAACTTTCCAAGTTTGTAAGAGCAATATTTAACACCTGCCCTGATTTAAGGCCTTTCTTCACACATTACTTTGCCTTTCTCCTGAATTCTTTCGCTAGGAGGTTGAGAGGAATGGCTGCGCATAAATGGTGGAGCAGATTCAGAAATAAATAAAACTGTCGTCTATGAAAGAATTTAATGGAAATAATTAAAATACTCTGACAATTCTAAACTGAATACTCATAGAAAAAGAGAATGCAGCGTTTCTCTCTTTGCTAATGGTGAGGTGTGATGAGTGGAAAAGCTCTTGTAACTAAGGCATGCATGTATGAAATACTATACCTGATGTTTTCATACTGATCCACAATCACAGGACAACTGCTTACTCATGGTATCAGTATAAATGTACCTGGCTTGCTTACTACTATAATGGAATAATTACTTGACAGTGTCTTTATCATGCATCTTTCATGATTCTTAATAAGATATGCACCCCTTCTTCCCCTCCCAAACATGTAGGTGTCCAAAGGAAATTGTGTTCGTGAATCAATAAAACAGGTCATTCCAACCGACGGTGAGGCAAACAACTACCACATAAATACTCCATTTAATAGGTGTCAGCTATACCGGGCTAAAGGTAATAACTACTGAAATGTTCAAATATAACAACACGGCAAGGAATCACGGAGACTACAGTATGGGGTGTCTGATAAGGCATACGAACAATATACGCTTATTTTGTAAACAAATATACAATTATAGTACATTACTCCCCAATAATCCCCTTGTCTGCACATCTCCAACTGTACCTACCCTTCGTGCATTTGCACACTGGAGAATACAACATACTGTTACCAGGTCTGATTACCAGATTAGGAATTAAAACAATTCTAGTTGTAGGGGGCGGTAAAGCATAATAGTATATCGAATTGTAGCGTTGGAATGTTTAAAATAACGTGTTTTCTCCTTCAATTAAACAGAATTTCGAATATGTTTTTTTTTTTACCATAGCGAATGTTGTGCCCTCTAATAAGAGCCAGCTTCAGTCTGTGAAGGATGTGCTTCAAACCGGTAAGTGTTTCTACTACATCAAGAAAACCCCTCTAAAGATGAGACAATGAACAGGAAAGGCTACTGAATATAGGAAGGCGTACACAATTAAAAGAAAACGCAGCACAACACATCTTTGTTATTAATTACAGTACACCTTCCCCAAGTTATTGTTTGACAGATGTACAGGGAGATCTGTTGCATGGGCTCACAACATCAAACCCCACTCGGTTTAAATGTAGTAACAAAGACTTCTTACGTATAGTGATGCATTATAATATCGGATCCACGTTTAAAAAATTTTTTTTTCATTATTGCAGTCGTTGCCTGGAAGCACGAAACAGTCTCTTGAGGTCTTTATTATCTGAAAGGCAGTTTTCCAATTGAAATAAGGATATTACGGTCTATACAAATTGTAGTCGGCAAAGTAGGTAGAACCCCCCCCCCCCCCCCCCATGCATACATAAATACATTATATCTGCCAAAATGTAATCCCTTGTGTTCTGCAACCTCCACTTGTGAGAGTTAGGGTTGCCACCTTTTCAGATGCCCAAAGTGGGACATTTTTTTGTAGAAATGTGAGATTTTGCAGGATAAAGCATAACCCCGGCCAGTGCAAAGGACATAACTTCACCTTTTTGCCAAAATAAACGTTTATTTTGTAGCATTTGGATTGCTTATGCTATTTAATATATTTATGTGTTTCAGATACAAAAAAAAACTGTTTTATGCAACTATTAAAGAAAACTTAAGAAATATATTTTGTCTTAAAATCTGATGACATTTGCCATTTTTTAGGTTTTGTCGCAGGACACAACTGACCGAAGTGGGACTGTCCCTTGCAAAGAGGGACAGGTGGTAACCCTAAGTGAGAGTACAATTGGGCAAACCTTAATGCAGGCACATTATGTAACTTTTCAGGATGCAGACTGTCAGCCGTCGTACAGGGCAGCTTAAAACAAAACATAATGTTAGTTACTATTTAAGGTGTTTTAATAACAGTAACAATTTAAACAAGCCATTATGTTAGTTAGTATTTAAGTTATTTTAATAACGGTAAACAGTATGTAACTTCAAAACTCAATTAGTGTATTATTTTGACCAGAGAACTATGTTTACGGTCACATTTCAATGTTTTATTATTTAAAAATGCATACTCCCAAATTTATGGATCCCTAAATACTACAATTCTTATTAAAAGGCAAGAAATGGCAAATAATAGTAATACTAGCTGTGTTTGTGAATTCCATTCGTCTAATGCGTTGTTTTAACCCCCAATTCGAACAAAAAGAAGAAAAAACAGACTACGTGGGCTCTGTGCCGTGACGTGAAACCCCGTGTGACTAGTGTATGATTTGTAGGCACGAGACCCGTTCGAAGCAGCGGTCAGCCTCTTGAGAAACGACAGGCACTGCTGCCCTCCATGTTCCGATAAACAAAACGCTATTTTGGGCCTGAACGTAAGGCCCTCCAAAGATGTGTCCGTCTGATATCAAGTCAGCTCTATGCTGGATATGCCCATGTTGCTTGTTCCTGCGTCGCAGAATAATCCCGTAGTTCAGCAGAATCCCAAACCGTGGGGAGGGGAAGGCGATGGGGTGGTTGTCAACAAGCCTTTGACATACCTGACCAGAAAGCAGTACAACAATTAGGAGTCCCATACCTGACCAGATAGCAGTAAAACTGGAGTCTCCAAGTCTCCACCTGAGAGGCATAGCTCACTAGGTGGCAGTAAGACCAGTGGTCCAAATAATACAGCGCAAAACTGAGCATTGTACTGGGTCAGCTTCAGACCACTGTTGCATGCTGCCTGTATTGTCATAATTTTGAAAATATCATACTTGTATGTGATAATTAATTTCCAAGACCACAATGGTGTGCATCTCTTCAATTATTAAATTAAGCAAAATACTAATGTACTGAGTAAACGCTTTTCGGTTGTTACCAATGATTTAATTATTGGTTTATTAGAATTCCTTAACATTTGTGCCCAGTGAGCACATTTCGAACTTGCCAATGTTTTAACTTCTGGACAGATGTATATATATATATATATATATATATATATATATATATATATACTCTTAACTGTTTAACTAGTCTGTGAAAATAAGCAGTCCTGCATTCTTACTACGTTATGTAACGATATACATTACCTCCAAGTCATGCATCTAATTTTTTCTCCTTTTTTGATCTAGATCAAGATATAAAAGCTTTTTTATTGCTCAGCGTGGCCATCGAATTAATATATACATTCGTGCAACTGGATACTTTTCAAAAATGCATTTCCTGGTAATTCAGAAATTGATTACTGCAAGGTAAACATCACTAAGCGCGTTTTTGTACATCACTGTTCTTCGCATACTCAATTTATCAGCACAAGAAATCTGGACAAAGCCAGAATTAATGGGGAGGGAGTCAAAGGCCCAAAAATAGGGGCAGAGTTTAAAAATTGCTCATAATACGTCTTGAATTATTATGTATTTTCTGAAGGACATTGAAATTCAAACGTCTGTCATTATTTATTATTATTTAGTGGCTTCAAATCTCAATAATTTGCCAGAAAACCACATATTTTTGGAGGAAAAGACCTAAAATATGAGGCAAATATCTGGACATTCTGTGAAAATCTGGACAGGTGAGAGGTATGGACATTTACACTGGATACAAGGGTTCCCTTCTCACCTAAGTTATAAGCAAAGGCATGGCATTATGCAAAACAGCTACAGCTAGAAATCTTCTTTAAAACTGTCCCTCCATTATTTTCTCCAATATACAGCAAGAAGGGACAGAAAGAAGTGAATGTTTTTTTCTGTAGAGTGCAGATAACATTTCAACCCTTCACAAGTAGATTGCAATAGAAAAACCGGCTTGGTGAAATCTATGCACTATACACATACACCCTATGCATTACCACATTAATATTGCCAGTGACAGAGATTTTTCATTTTTTTTCTAAGAAAATACATGAAAATCACAAATTTGGACTTTATAATTTTTGGGAAAAAAACATTTATTTTTGCATTTTAGGCTAGACTACACATTCACCATAACCTGTATTATGTACCTAGTTTCTGTTTTATTTTTGTAAACACACACACACACACACACACACACACACACACACACACACACACACACACATGTGCGCAAGTGTGTAAATCTATATATCTATGTATATATATATATATATATATATATATATATATATATATATATATAAACTAATGACTTTTGGCTTTTCCCGGTTAAGGGTCCCAACAGTGGAACTCCGGTCCGCTAATGATTGGCAGTGGATTTTTACGGTGCCAAGGTGCCAGCCCAATGCCCAACCTGCAAAGAAGGCACACCCATTCACGCACGCACCTACCTGCATGTCTTTAAACATCATATATATATATATATATATATGTGTGTGTGTGTGTGTGTGTGTGTGTGTATAATAACACACACATATACAATGAGAACATGGCAGTGACTGAAGGAGTGGAAATTACATTTAAAAATCACTGATATAATTCCCATATTTCATCTCGCAAAAATGTAATTTCAGTTTTTAAGTACTTTGAGGGGTTGATGAATGAAGAGAATGAGAGGGAGAGAAGGTTGGATGATGTGCGGACAGTGAATCATGAAGTGCAGTGGATTAGCAAGGAGGAAGTAAGGACAGCTATGAAGAGGATGAAGAACGGAAAGGCTGTTGGTCCAGATGACATACCTGTGGAAGCATGGAGGTGTTTAGGTGAAATGGTAGTGGAGTTTTTAACTAGATTGTTTAATGAAATCTTGGAAAGTGAGAGGATGCCTGAGGAATGGAGAAAAAGTGTTTTGGTACCGATTTTTAAGAATAAGGGTGATGTGCAGAGCTGTAGTAACTACAGAGGGGTTAAACTAATCAGTCACAGCATGAAGTTATGGGAAAGAGTAGTGGAAGCTAGGTTAAGAAGGGAGGTGATGATAAGTGATCAGCAGTATGGTTTCCTGCCAGGAAAGAGCACTACAGATGCGATGTTTGCTCTGAGAGTGTTGATGGAGAAGTACAGAGAAGGTCAGAAGGAGTTGCATTGTGTCTTTGTGGATTTAGAGAAAGTGTATGACAGGGTGCCTAGAGAGGAGTTGTGGCATTGTATGATGAAGTTGGGAGTGTCAGAGAAGTAAGAGTGATACAGGATATGTACGAGGGTAGTGTGACAGCTGTGAGGTATGTGGTGGGTGTGATGGATGCATTTAAGGTGGAGGTGGGATTACATCAAGGATCAGCTCTGAGCCCTTTCTTATTTGCAATGGTGATGAACAGGTTGACAGACGAGATCAGACAGGAGTCCCAGTGGACTATGATGGTCGCAGATGACATTGTGATCTGTAGTGAGAGTAGGGAACAGGTGGAGGAGACCCTGGAGAGGTGGAGATATGGTCTAGAGAGAAGAGGAATGAAGGTCAGCAGGACTAAGACAGAATATATGTGAGTGAATGAGAAGGAGGATAGAGGAATGGTGAGGATGCAGGGAGTAGAGGTGGCAAAGGTGGATGAGTTTAAGTACTTGGGATCAACAGTACAGAGTAATGGTGAGTGTGGAAGAGAGGTGAAGAAGAGAGTACAGGCAGGATGGAGTGGGTGGAGAAGAGTGTCAGGAGTGATTTGTGACAGACGAGTACCAGTAAGAATAAAAGGGAAGGTCTACAAGAGGGTAGTGAGACCAGCTATGTTATATGGGTTGGAGACAGTGGCATTGACAAAAAGGCAGGAGTCAGAGCTTGACTTGGCAGAGTTGAAGATGTTAAGATTTGCAATGGGTGTGACGAGGATGGACAGGATTAGGAATAAGTATATTAGAGGGTCAGCCCAGGTTGGAAGGTTTGGAGACAAAGCCAGAGAGGCACGATTACGTTGGTTTGGACCTGTGCTGAGGAGGGATGCAGAGTATATTGGGAAAAATATGCTAAGGATGAATCTGCCAGGTAAAATGAAAAGAGGGAGGCCTAAGATAAGGTTTATGGATGTGGTGAGAGAGGACATGGAGGTGATTGGTGTGACAGAGCAAGATGCAGAGGACAGGAAAAAATGGAAACAGTTGATCTGCTGTGGCGACCCCTAATGGGAGCAGCCGAAAGAAGAAGAAGAAGTTTTTAAGAACTGCAAATCAGTATGTCTAAGTATTGTTCATGTGAAGTAGAGTTGTGGATGACTCTGTGTCATGAAGGAAGGCACTGTGCTAATCTAGTGGTCCTTAGGCAGCACACCCTAAGCTAGAGTGTTACCAACCCCATACACAATCTGTTCTGTTTTTCACCTCTGTACGATTGCACAGTATTTAAGAAAATTAACAGTGCAGGAGCTCTCAAATATGTGCATTTGGGGTGGAGTGGGAACACACTGCTGCATGCATGTTGTTTAGCTGTGCCTTGTTAATCAGGTTAGCCCTATTGCATAAATTCCATGTATAGAGGAAGGCCAGATGGAAAAAAGCCCCACACCCACATTGATTAGGCATTTAATCACAAATTAAAGGTGCACTGTAGATGCCTGAGAATAGTTCCCATACATATGCACATTTAAACACAATCAGCAAGCTTCAGTTTTCAGACAGTTGTGTACATCATTACTTACACATAAGAAAAAAAAACTAGTTTAGCTGTAGCTATAACTATTTAAATCATTATAGGGATAGGCCCTGGAAACACGTTTGAAGTTACATTTTTTTTTTGCATAGATTAGATGACATAGCTGCAGTAATGCAAGGTGATGTAAGAGTCTTCTCCATTTTGTAGCCTATTTCTTCATCAGGCAATGTTTGAGAAGTAGGTCTGGCTTGTAATGTGATGTGCACAATGGAAGTGTTTAGCTGTTTTTCTGAATCCTGATGTGGAAAGGAAATGTTGCTAAAATGTACCATTCTTAGTCCTTATATGGAAGGTAAGCACTGCCCTGACAATCCTGAGTTGCCAGGAGTGACATAACAGTTTCACTGTATAGTACTATGCCATATTACTTGTGCAGGTACCCCTAATCAAAGCATCCTTGCTAATATACTGGACATGAGGACCCTAACTCCACATTACAAATGTAGAAATAATATTAAAGTTACATTATAGCAGTTAACAATTGACTATTCCAGCTTTGCCTTCATTTAATTTGTTGGTGTTCTGCTTCATTTTACTTTCTATACTAGTTCAAACTCATGCGATAGTAGTATTCTCTTAGTTGCCTTGCCTTGAGTATCTTACAGCTACAAAAGCATGTGAATTACTCTTTTACTTTAATATTAATTTGTGGTAAAGGCAAAACTGCCTGAAAATTCTGCCATCATATTATTCATTAATTTCATTAGTTTAAAACATTGTGGTAGCTGAAAAAGGCAGCATGAGCTATGGATACAGAGGCAATCTAACAGGATGTGGTAGTGTTGGGGTGGGGAAAATAATGCAAAGGTACTGATATAGCCAAAATGATGTCCAAGTAGTGTGTATTCCAGCACAGAAAACATCAGGCATTCTCATAACTTACTGTAACCATTCCCTCTTGAAATGGTCCAGGGTGCTGGAAATAGTAAATGGCCTTGTTGGATACCAAAATATAAGAAAGTAGATGACAGTTTTACAGATTTTGCAGTCAGGGAGAAGAGGGTGAGGAAGAGGAAGAGAACAGATGGATACAGTCATGGATGAGGGGATGCAAGGAATAACTTGTCAAAGAAAGAGGATGGAGAAGAATGTTTGCCTTGACATTTAGACAAAGATAATGAACATTTAAAGGGATAAAATAACTGGATCCACAAAGAAATAACTAGTATATGAATGCACTTGGGGGGAGGTTGAGAGTCCCTGAAAGAAAATGAATAATTGCAAGACCTGATTGGAGAACAACAGAGGGACACACATGTCAGGAGGAGATTAATTCAGCGCATATAACAATTGTAACTGCTGTTGTAACTGGAGAAATTAGAATGCAGTAGTGGGTCAGAGCAGGCAAAATGAAGCTGAATGCCTCAAGCCTGGCAAGAAGCAAGACAAAAAACCACAGACAATATCTGTATATCAGAAATGAGAGGTATTAGAAGGGCAAAGCAGTCCTCATGGTAGTGGGAATTTCTTAAGGTGGGGTGGACTTTTAGGTGAGTCAGAATAGTGGGAGAAATTCAGTGTGGTGTTCAGACAAACAAGTTGTTGTTGTCTTTCGGCTTTTCCCGTTTATGGGTTGCCATAGCGGAACTCTGGTCCTCTAATGATTGGCAGTAGATTTTTACGTGCCGAGTTGTGTTCAGACAAACAAGATGTCTGCAAAATATCTGTCAGACAAAAATGGGATCATTAATCAAATCATTTCCATTAGAATCCAGTGGACACAATACTAACTTTCACCAAAATGAGAACAGGGTTCTAACAGTTAAAGAACTGCTGTCTAAGTATACGTGTAAAGCACACACCTTCTAAATATTCAAAAAACAAAAAAACAAACTGATGAAAAAACCACCCTTGCAGGTCCAGCACCTTTAGACTCCTGGATTCAGATGGATGTATGCAAAGATTCTTTGTAATCCAGAGATTATGTTGTGAAACAAGAGTGCCCATAAACGAAAAACCAAATTAAAATTTTATTAAGCTTAAAAACAAGCTTTTCGTCGGCGCTCTGCACCAACTTCCTCAGAAAACAAACTGCACCACACATTTGTCTCACTATATATACATCACTACTCCACTCAGATGCGCCCCCTAGCGGCTCCCCTTTAAAAAAAAACACATAATTACACTGAAATTTTTAACTAAAAAGCGGCCAAAATATTCAACAATTTGGTATCTGCTACACGTGTAAAGCACACACACACACACAAACACACACAAACACACACACACACACACACACACACACACACACACACACACACATACGCAAAGTTAGATCAAAAAGATAATTGATTGAGATATAGGCAGAATGTGGACTAAATATATTTATTAATATATATATATATATATATATATATATATATATATATATATGTATGTATATATTTGTGTATATATCTAATATATATATGTGTATATATCTAATATATATATATATATATATATATATATACACACACATATATGTACAGTATGACAGTATGTATATAGACAGACAGATGGATAGATAGATAGCTATATATCTTTATATATCAGCTTTGTGGAATATTTGTTTTAATAGCAAACCGGAGTTTTCTCTGTCTTGATTCTATACAACTGGTCCTCCATTACAGCTTTATTGTCTTTAGAGAAGGCAATATTGTGCTAAATGTCTAACAACAAGTGCAGGAAAGCTAATTTTGGTGTTCTTGCCTGTGTGTGCACAGATGACAACAGCTCTGCCCTTTCTAATCATTATGCAAGTGACTAAACATATATGTTTAACAGTTGTTGTGCTGATCACGTAGCAGAATTCAAAGTACTCTGTCATTTTGGCTGGCAACGGATACCATACTAACCCATCGTTTATGACAACAATGGCTTTTTACACACTTTGAACATGTGAACAGGTGTGCTGGCTGACAAGTACTACTAGATAATGTACAGCTAGCTTATGTCTACTGAACTAGTGACTGCTCAAAACAAGGAAAGTTGTGGTTATGTTTTTCCTTTGCACTTGAAATATTTGAATCGATGCACCAAAAAAACCATAATTCTTTTATGTCCATTATCAGCCAACTAACACTGCTTTGCTGTAAAATCAGAGGGATGATACAAAATTCTGGAGGGAGAACCAAATACATTCCTGACAGTTGAGAGTTAGCAATTTAGGACTTACTTATCAAAATAAATATTCATTTTAACATGAGGGCTTTACATAGAACAGAACAGCTAAAAGTACCAGCAGAGAAATAAATGTTGACTGTATTTGTAAGCAGATGGAAAATGTGAGCCCCTAAATTGTGCACGGTAACTGAACAGATAATTATGCTTGTAGAGCAGGTCACTGATGTGTGTGTGTGTGACTGAGAAGATATGCTTGTGAAACAGGCCACTAATGTGTATGACTGAGAAGATATGGTTGTGGCACAGGCCAGTGATGTGTGTGACCGAGAATATATGGTTGTGGAACAGGTTACTAGCATGTGTATGTTTGTGTCAGTGTGTCTGTTGGTCTGTGTGCATTTGTGTGTGTGTGTGTGGGTGTGTGGGTGTCATTTTGAGTGGGTGTGTTTGTGTGTGCCTGTGTGTGTGTACTACTTTTGGAGATGTACACCTGACAAACACAACCAGAGTTGCAAAGGGCAAACAGTAGTAAAGCAGTTAAAGTATAAAGTTCCAAAATGTATTATTTGTGGGGTATCACAATACTTTTTTAAATATGAAACACAGTAAAATGGATTGTAAATAAGAAACTACTAGCTAAGAAAAAGGATAATCATGTAGCTGTCCGTCTATGGCATTAGCTGGTATAAAGTTGACAGCACTGGCATTACAGAGCTTTAATATTGCCCTCAGTCACATAGGCAGAAGCATTTCCTCTAATCCATTTTAGTCTCTTTTACTCTGCTCTTTTGACAAAGTTTCAGTGTACACCACTTTATTATATACTGTGTTAAATATTTCAGATCTTAGTTTTATGACTAGTTTGCATTTAAATAATAAAATGCACAACTCTCCAAGAAAATGAAATAAAAAGAAAGAAAATGCCAAGAAAAAAGGGTGAAAAAGCACAGTTCACGAAATGTGAGTACACACAAATGTTCACAAACAGACACACACACACACACACACGCACACACACACACACACACACACACACACACACACACACACACACACACACACACACACACACACACACACACACACACACACACACACACAGTCTTTAAGGCAATGCAATCCTTTTCTGTCATGCTGCATGCACAGAATTTCTTCAGAAGCTTCTTTCATAATGAAATTGTCCTTGATGTCAGCAATGAAGGTAACAATACTACTGCATCCTGACACGCCAGCTATGTAAGACACTGCAGTGATACAACATCTTCAGTGCTTCTGGAGGATTAGACCCCCTAACTCATCACGGTTTAAGCACATGTTTACCCAAAGCGTTATCTTCAGTAGGGAGCTAAATGTTTTATCTTGTCCTGCTATACATCATTACAAAGTGAATGCAGTTTATATTGCTGACATTGCAAAGGTGACAGGTTTAAAATAACTCTGAAAATGAAGATAAGAAGATCCAATGGTAATAATTTAGAAAAGGTTTAAAGAACTATTCTCATATTTCATAGCGCTCCACTGTGTGTGCCTAAGTATTTGGTACATGACTCTCTGCTTACAAGTATGACTGTAATACCCCTGCTCATATATGACTTTAAAGGCTATGTCTCTTTGACAGGGTTCACCTCTTAACAGGCATGCTTGAGAAATCAGTCTGCTACTGTTGAAAATATTTTGACACAGTAAATTGGAGGATGAGGTGCTGGGTGTAGTCAATTAGCAGAGAGGTTCATTCGGAAGCAAGCTGTTGTTATTTTTAAATGTTTGTGACAAAGTGAGTTATGTTTTATGGAATTCTTATTAGGAGCAAATGGTAATTATCTAAAAGTGTTTGCAGAGTCTTTCCTACTGTGCCATCTTTAAGATGTTAACATTTTAATACGTTGTCTGCTTTTATCTGAGTCCAGAAAACTGTTTTTACATTGTTATTGCCCCCATACCGATTATTCTTACCAATATTACACTGGTATGTACTGTTTAAAGGAACAGATGAGCAAAACCTGTCAGTTTTCCACGATTATACTCAGCAACTCAATGTAGTAAAACCATCTACTGTTAGGTGAAAGCACCCATGGTAGATTTATCAAGCTCTGAAAGCAGGGTCTATCTGTACTTTACAGAATGGTTTGCATGTAAGAAAATAAGCTACTCCCTAACATTTTTTTTTCTGCAAGATGCAAAGCAAATCGCCTTTCCCACATTGCAGGAACTAGGGGGAAAAAAAAGACATTCCACAGCCTGGTATAAATGCATTCATTTTTTTTATATATTTAAAAAAATAAATGAGTATGCTGCTTAAAGACAGTCTTAAGCCCTTGTTTTAACACCCCCATTGACAATATATTTGTTTAACAGCTTATAATAACACATAACATATATGATAAGCAGTCATTAGTTAATCAAATGCACTATTCTCCAAACACCTCTTCTTCAAACCCAATTAAACAAAACTAAATCTGTAGAAGAATTGTTTAAACAAAGTACTTCCCCAGGTAAACAACCACTTGGCGAACCCAATGACCGCAAAAAAAACACTATTTAAAACCCACCCTAGTGGGAGGCTATGCCCCCCACCCCAACTAAATATACCAACTCCGAGATCACACTACAGTGGGGAAAGGGCAAATTCACAATGATGGCCCACTGTTTTTTTCCCATGGGAAAAACTTTGATGACACAGTCATTCAACAGAATAAGATTTCAATTAATTGGGTTTGACAAAGGGGTGTTCGGGGAATAGTGCATTTGAAAAACTATATGTATATATATATATATATATATATATATATATATATATATATATATATATATATATATATATGTGTGTGTGTGTGTGTATGTGTTTAGTGTGTGTGTGTGTATGTATGTATGTATGTGTTTTTATATATATATATATATATATATATATATATATATATATATATATAAAAACAGTGTAGTATGTAAAACAAATGCAGCAAGCAGTGCAAACACCACGACTGTCATAAAATTAAAACTTTAATATGATAAAACATTCATAAAGATTAGTGCTTTCAGATAAGTCAATATCCTTCATCAGATCAAACCTTCTATGCAAACAGTTCTCTATTTAAAAACTTCACCAACGAATCATTGCAGTAGTCAATGCCCCTTTAGGGCTGGTTTGAGAGCTAGATTGCTGTTAAGCCCAGGTAGCTTATCAGACTGTAAGTTACCTATTCAGTTCATCTCAGCATTCTCAGTAACATTCACTAAATCTCCTCCCCTTCTATTCTCATTAATGACCTCTACGGCCAAGAAGCGAAAGCTGTGACCATTATTCTCCAGTATATCTTTCATCAAAAGATTCTTAAAATCATTTAACCTAATGTCACTTATATGTTTTGAAATGCATTTCTTAAATTGGCGATTAGTCTTGCCAACATAAAAGGAACTGCATAAAAACACAGCTGGAAGGCTGCTGCATTTGTTGGATACTTTTTACTACAGTGCTTTCCTTTGATAGCCGGCTTCTTTTTGATTATATATATATATATATATATATATGTATAGCCATATAGATATATATGTGTGTGTGTGTGTGTGTGTGTATATGCATGTGTATCTCTCTCTCGCTCTATATATATATATATATATATATATATATATATATATATATATATATATATGTATATATATCTATACACACACACACACACACACACACACACACATATATATATATATATATATATATATATATATATATATATATAAAACGGATCTACTTCAGTAGATCTAACTTTTAAATGTTCGAAGACGATATGGCCAAGACCATAATGTCAAACATTTAAAAGTTCAGAAACTGAAGAAAAAAGAAAAAAAAATAAACCTGTATAACAGGGGGCAAACCCACCTGCACCCCCTACACCCCCCGCTACTTAAATATACCAACTCTGAGATCGCACTACATTGCAGAAAAGTGAAATCTTCCTGTTCCGCACTGTATGTGGATCTCCATTCAGTCCGTTCAAACTTTTAAATGTTCAATGTTATGGTCTCAGCCATACCGTCTTCAAACATTTAAAAGTTTGATCTACTGAAGGGGACCCATTTATAACATAGCAGTGTGGGCAACAGGAAGCAGACTCACCTTTTATCCTTTTGTGCAGAAGACCGTGGATTCTACTCCCACACCAGGTAGAATGATTGCTGACACTGCAGTGTAGCATAAGAGGGGGTGCTGCACACCTGAGTGTGTTGCACTATGGATTAAACCAAGGCCTCATGTGCTTGAGTTGGTGGTAGTTCAGGTAGATGTTAAAGATCCAGAAAACCAAACTGCTTCAATGTGGTTGGACTGTACAGATTTTTCTAGAATGGACTGTACTGCTCAATTTAATTAAGCAATTATTTTCTAATGAAGTCACATCACTATTTGCATTTCTTTATAACTGACCAACTTTTTTGACTCAACGGTTCTAAAGAAAGTCCCAGTATCAAGGACAAAAGCGCTTAACCGTTGTATACCTATTTCTTATTTTATATTGTGTAGTGTGATGTTTTTAATTTACAGTTCATTAAACATGTTTTTATCCATTTCCTGATTCTCTGGTGGTCCATTTTATGTTATTGTGAGAAGAAATAACTGTATGATATAAGTGAATACTTCATTGGTGGTTTGCGATTGTTTGACACTACATGTATCTTTTTTGGTTTTCTGAGTGTTATCAGGCTGCACAGTCACACACTGCTTTCTTTTTCCTAGTAATGTTAAAGATCCCACAGCACCTATCAAAAAGAGTAGGGGTCCTTTATTTATATCAAAAAGAACTCTTATTTACAAAATAGTTACATATTTACAAATATTTACACATGTACAATTCGATAGATAAGCAAATCTGTTTCCACACGTTCATAATTTCCTTTACAATCATACTACATTTTCATCCCTATTAACCCCTGTTTTTTTTTCCATAACCACCATCTGATTTTGCTTAATATGGTTTCTAAAATCAGTTTACCATTAAACGTAATTTCATTTATTCTTTCATTATATATAGCCAACCTGCTGGCAGAGAGCTTCAGTGAAAACTTCACCCCCTGTCCCCCCATCAGTAAAACAGGACATCTCCAACACCTGTCCCCCTCCTCTCATCACCAGGGAACAGGTCCTTAATGCCCTATCAAAGGCAAAAAATACAGTCTCCATGGGACCCGATAACATCCCGGCTGTATCCTCCATGAACTCAGCCTTGAGCTCTCAGCTCATTAGATACCCTATTCAAACAAAGCCTGAGCACTGGCTTCATCCCAGCTGAATGGAGGACAATCACTGTCATCCCTCTACACAAAGGTGGAGCATCCACTGACCCAGGCAATTATAGGCCCATCAGCGTAACTAGCCTGATCTGCAAGGCCATGGAACGCATTATCATGGACCTTATAAACAAGGACATTGGCAACCTTCAGATGCTTCTCTCCACACAGTTTGGTTTTGTCAAAGGGAGAGCATGCCTGTTAAACTTGGTTGACTTCTTCAAAGCAGTCACCAAAGCCATGGACGAGGGGACGATGGTACACAGCACCTACCTTGACCTAGCCAAAGCCTTTGACACTATTCCCCACTCAGGCATAATAGATAAACTCTCCCATCTAGGCATCAACCCATATGTTACCAGATGGGTAGCTAACTGTCCCATTGATAGAACCCACTCAGTCAAAGTAGGGGAAGCCACCTCTAATAGTAGACCAATAACAAGCAGTGTACCCCAAGGATTGGTCTTGGGGCCTCTACTGTTTGAGATATACTTTTCTGAGGTGCAAGCCAAAACCAGTGGTCTGTGGCTGGCCATGTTTGCAGATGACTGCAAGCTGAACCCTGTCTTAAATTCTCCAAGTGATGTGAGCATCCTCCAAGAGGGCCTTACCCAAGCTAATGACTGGTGCCAGAAGCATGGCTTCAAACTGAATGCCAAGAAATACATCATTATCCTCTTTGGGGAAAATGTCACCCCCACTAATTATCACATTAATAACAATGTTCTAAGCATGCAATCATTTGTGAGGTCTTGGGCACCCAGGTTGATAGCAATCTGACTTTTGACCACCACATTGCCTTCATCATATGGAAGGCTTTCTACATGGCCACCCCATAAATAAGGGTATTTCATCCAGAACAAGGAAGTCGTAACATCCCTGTACTCCTCCCTTATAAGATCAATTATCGAGTACAATGCCCCCTTTGGCATGTATCTTGCCAAGCACGTGCAGCAGCTGGAGAGAACACAGATGCTCCTGACCAGGAAAATCCAAGGTCTCGAACAGATGTCCTATACAGGTAGGCTAAAAGCCCTGTCCCTCTACTCAGTCTCATGCAGACTGCTCAGAAGTAACCTGTGTCTGGCATACAAGCCCATTTCAGACTTAGACTTGATGGAGTTGCTGCATATCCATAAGACAAATTCCACTCATGCAACCCACACACAAGGCCTTAACCTGGTCTGTGACATTACTAAAACTTGTTGGCAGGATAGATTTGTGTCCCAAAGACTCCCCCATCTGTGGAATAGACTACCTTTCCATGTCAAGCAGAGTACCTCTCTAGCCCTCTTTAAGAGGTACCTGGACGACTGAATGGGAAACAGAAAATATATCCCTGGGATCCCACCTGTGTCCCTGCTGGATAGGAGAAACAGGTGCTGACTTTGAGGGAACATGGGCGAAATTCTTGGCTAGAATTATAAGGGCCTCCGGGCCAATAGCCTAGTATCATCCTATGAACCTATGAACCTATTCCATCTAACCCATATAACACAAAATAACTTTTTATCTATTCTTTTACTATATCCTTTACTTTTATTCTTATAATATTCATATTTAATCATATCCATGTTAAATTTATCCACTTCTTTTATACCGTTAAAAAACTTCTTTACATGGTTTCCCCATAACATTTTTACTCTTTTTCATTAAAAAAAAAAGTTCCATAGTTTCTTCTTTTTCATAATATAAACATACCCCAGGATTCACTAATCCTCTGTGTAAGACTAGATTAGTCTTACATGGAAATGCCAGTCTAAGAGTAAGACGGCAGCATGCCATGCATATTAATGAGGGTGTGCTGCCTCAACTCTAAGGCTAACACAGAGCGTGCATGAGTGCAGGGTGTGTGTCGGACTGCCGAGCAGTCCAAAAATCCACGTCCCTGCAAGTCTCTCAATCGGGAAATGTCAACTTACATGAGCGAGTCCGCTCAAATGTGTACATACCCAACATTACACTCCCCCACATTCTAAACCCCTGTACAATTATAAAATGTAAAACCTTTATATATTTTTTTATTATTCCCGATATAGCTGCCCATATTTGCGCAGGTTTGCCCATTGCTTAGCTACAGTTAACAGCTTAGACATCGAAGAGGATAATAAGAAACTTATATGCAAATTAAGCAAAATAGCGATAGTGTAGTAGTAGAGCCTTCACACAAACATGAGGCATTTCCGGCTCGAGTTCTACCACTCCCCTTTCTATTTTCTGTTGGAAATCTGTATATAAAAATAATTCCTGACATTTATTATTTAAAAGCATTGAAATGGCCTATGTAGTAGTGAACAAATTTGATATATATATATATATATATATATATATATATATATATATATATAAGAAGGTGAAATGGTTATGCATACTGATGGATGCATAAGTAGCATATCTTAAGCAATGTGAAGCACTGCTAAGCAAAGGTTACCTGTATTAAGCAAGTTTAAATGTAATTGCTCGTAGCTGAGCACTGCGTTAACTAGCACAATAGCTTTGCGCGGAGCTGCGCATCATGCAAACTAGCACAAACAGAACATGTTTGTGCGTAGCTGCACACCGTGCTAACCAGTGCAAAGTTGGACAACACTGGGCAACATAGAGCACCATAGAGCAACGTAGAGCAACGTAGGGCAACATCAAGCAACATAGAGCAACATAGAGCAACGTCGGGCAAAGTTGAGCAAAGTCGGTAAAACACAGCCACACCTCCTAGCCGGTCTGGCCAGTAGTAAAATAAAAAGCAATGACAGGCCTCGAACCCGGGATACTGTGCACCATAATCACAGTACTGAGCCACTAAGCCATGACAGCTTTTCATAAGCATGCACTTTCAAAACACACATACATATCAATGGAAGTTTACCCATTGCTAAGCAGGTGTACCTTCAGCTGAGTTTTTTCAAAACTGGCCAATCACAAATAAGTGCGGGAAATGATGCATATTTAAGCTCCATAGGTGGGAATACTTGCCATAACTGGTTGTAGCTCCCATTTGCAGGCAGCAATGGCCGGTGCTGGAGAAGGCTCTCGTTTTTGAGCACAACGTTGGGGCATTGAGGATTCAAAAGTAATGGTTTGGCTCCTTGTCCATAATCATGAGGATAGACTCCTATGGGCCCAGTACCAGGGCATCCAATACGAAGTGGAAGCCTGGGACCATCTAGCTCATGAACTCACCAGTGCCACAGGTGTCCCTCGGACTGGTGAGCAGGTCAGACACCACCACGCAGACTTGAAGAGACACAGGGTGGATCAACTGGACCAGTGGATCCAGCAGGCCAATGAGATGGAAAATGCCCCACTACTAAGTAGCCATGGAATTAAGTATGTAAGAATTGCTATTCTAGTGTATACTATGGATAGGTATGTCTCAATATCACTTCATTTACTTCACAGCTGCAGGTGTCCGTGCTGCGAATCAGCAAGCCTTTGCAGATAGGCTGCTAAGGCTGTGCCACCAGGCAGGTTAGTAATTATTCTGCTTGTACTGTTATGTAAAATAAATGAGAGAGCCTCTAGAAAAGGGTTATAAGTCTTTAATAAAGGTATAATTCCTGGAGTGTGTCTGTGTCATTTTCTTTGATATGTTGTACTCTTGCATTATAGAAATAGTACTGTTGTATTAAGCGCTGTTAACACACAGTTGGGTAGGTCCATATAAAGTGGATGAAGGGAGTGCCAGTAGCTTTTAGGCATATTTACAGTCCTCGAATGTTGGTTCATGCCCAGCATGTACAGGTTAATCTGGCACATGAGTAGCTTGGTATTATGTTCCTCAGAAATGTCATTGTGCTGGCAGAAATGTAGGGAGCTGTTAACATATAACTGATAATTTCACCTACCATATCTAGATAAGTATAGGAAAGTAGAGCTGTCAGTGTACCATCTCAGCAGTAGTGTGTCTGAGTAACTCACAAAATATGTAGCAGTAACATCTGCATCCCGGACAGTTTGTATGTCAGATACAGCCCATGTATATAAAGATCTAGCAAAACCCATTTTATAATTTAAGGATAATTGGGTAGTGTAATAATACATGTAGGGGACATATAACTGCAGTTAATAGGAATGTAGTGTAAACTAGAAGGATATATAAGTTGTTAATGGCGCTATCATTTTCCACCCTATTGTATGTGCATAAAAATGCAATTCCACACCTCAATGGGTATGTCTAATCTCAAAACATTTGTTGGGACATATGTCCTATTGGTTTATAAACATCTGCATTTATTTTGATGCATGTGCCCTGTTCAAATACCACAGTATTGGTGGCCTGTTGCCATCAATTAAACGTGCATGCTGTTGTAATGTCCACTGTTGTTCTATATATGCATGTGTCATGCTTGCTGTTCAACTGTTGGAACTCTGGTGTGTTGGGTTAATGGGAATACTTCTGCATGCTGTTATAACTAATTGGGAATGCTGTTGACTGTTACTAACCCATATTTTCATTAAATCCTCCTAAACATTGAACGTATGGGAAGGCCGGTCCCAGCAGACCCACCTGTTCCACCTCAGCTGGCGATGGCACCAGCACCATCAGGTCCGGTGCCCAGCCTGGGACCTCCTCCTCCATTGGCCCTGTGCCACCTTTGGGTGGAAGTGCTGCAGGGGATGGGGCTTGTCCCCCCTGTGCAAGCATGAGCGGAGGAGGGCCACCTATCACCCTCCGAATGGTCCACGCTGTGGTGCGTAGGGAGATCGACTGTTCTGTCGCTGATCCTCTATGCCAGCTTGAGGCACGAGTGGCACAACTCACGGGTGAGCCTGCCCTTCCTACACAGCCCCCAGCACAGCCACCCTCTGGGCTGTGAAGGTGCAGTGGTGACTGCCCATGGGTGGGGATCTCAGTTCCACTGTTGCCATCTGTGGGCTCATGGCCTTGTGATTTCCAAACATCCTTCCCCTTCAATGGTGTTCACCCACCACATGTGTCATATTCTGCCCCTGTATGCATCTTGTTTGTCTTGTCTGTTTACCTCCCCAACCTACCTCCCCAAATATACCTACTTCCCCTACCCTACATTCCACTCTCACCTGAAAAAAAAATAAAAGGGCAATCTGCTCCCAAAAAAAATTATGCCCCATACATATCTGCCCATTTTGCACACATGTCCACTGATCACATAAACTGATATTTAATTGGCAGTACAACATACTTTGTTGTCCTCGCCCCTCTCACAGGGGTTGAAGGTTTCATATTTCCCTCCAAATTTAATGCATATGCACAGCTGTTGCTGTTAAAAACTTGGGCAGCTATGGACCTTCCCTACACACGTCCTGCACATCCCAAGCTGTTTTCCCTACTGTCTTTCCCTCTTTGTGCCCCTTTTTCACCACTTTCCTATCTCCCCATTTTCTTTTCTTTCAAAGAAATGAGCGCAGGGGTTAGTGGGAGTAAGCACTATTAAGCAGTAGTTAGCGGGTTTGCGTGAGTGTGCGCCTGTGTGTGCTTGCGTGCGCTTAGCTAAGCATTGCTAAGCATCGTGCAAACCCGCTTACAACTGCTTAAAAGTGCCTTAGTCACTCTGTATGTCAGGGCCCTTGTTCTGCTCAGCAGCAAAATAAAACACCTCTATCAGTCTCGAACCCCGGATCTTGTACACACTAGACTGCATAAAGTACCACTAAGCCACAGTAGACATACAAGTTAGTGTTGAAATAAATATATCATGCATCAGAATGAGTGAATGTAAAGGAAAAATAGGAATGCCATAACAAAAATCTTGTTCTGTGGATCTTTACCAGCAGTCGTTGTGGAATTGCATTACATGACTGTGATAAGAGAACCAGCCATTCTAGCAGGAAATAATGTTACAGCAGCACTTTAGAACCCTCACACAGTATCATAGCAGGACAAACACTGGCATATCTGATTAGGGCAGAGGCCATACTTCCCAAATGTGACTAATTTTCAGGGATGTCCCTGATTTTGAAACAAATTTTAGCTGTGTCCTTCTGAATCCCTCTGAAAAGTACTGACGTTAGGCAGAAAGGTGGGGAATTACACGTAATGAATAATGACAATAAGTAAGAGTTAGACACTGCTTGTACTTCAGAAAAGGTGTATTAATCCATATGCTCTGGTTCTCTCAAAGTCTCGACTTAATGTCTCAAATATTTTAAAGGTGTACCTCACTTTTCCCTACTTTTCCCTGAGTCTGTTCAAATATGTACCTGAGTGTTTGAGAGGCCTGGCAGAGGCAGAAACACACAGGCATATCAGCTTTTCTGCTGTTGCATACTGTGCAAATAGCTTTGGAAGGAGTTCCAGAAGCATACCCTTATGTAGGAGTACAACAATGAAATACCAAAGGATGTAGCCATGTACTGGTAGCAACCAACTGTGACAATGCCATTGTTCCAGTGCTGAAAAGACCGGTGTGGTGCACAGATAAAGAATAACAGGCTAACCTCTAGCTACCATTTGGATAGGTCCACAGTTGGGAGCTACGCAGACAGACTACTTGCCTTGATAAACTAACAGGTACACAGCAACCCTTTAAGTCCAGCAAGATAAAATTCACACAGTAATACATAATGCTCTCTGTACTTCTGCACCCCTACCCAAATGTACAATATACCTGTGTGTTCAGGGTCTACCAAGGATGTAGGTAGGCATACTCAGTACTGAAATTTGTCCAGTTTTCTTGAACAGCCTGTGCTAATGTCAACACTAAAAAAACACAAACTGTTCAGAAGTGAGTAAATTTATATTCACAGCATAGCATTTCACAAACAGTTCATGTGCCAAAAGAATACATTTCAATAACTACTTTTGTATGGCAGTTAATTGTATAATTAGAAAAGAGAGTACATACTCCCATGTATCTTGTGTTAGCATTTGGAGGGGTGAGTACAATTCTACACTGACAAGTGTGTACTAGAAGCAGCAACATTCAGGTCTGAGTACAACATTCAAATCACTGGCTACACCCCTGGCTTCAGATATAAGAACTATACCAACCTTCTGACTTAAACAATGATGTCCACAGCAAACAAGCATGATCCCCATTTTGGGAAGCTGAAATGGCTACGCCTACCTGAGTTAGCAATTTATAGCATTGGGTTGCTATGACAGTGATTACTGCAATTACCACACAGCAGGCTGCATGCAATTAGCAAATGGTGGCCACCAATTGGTGCAGAGGCCATCACATGCACATGTGCAAATACCTATAAAAGCAGGCTGTAATTGCTGCCCACAAACTCAATCACTCTATTGCAGAGACTGAGGGAGAGAGAGAGCAAGAGAGAGAGAGAGAGAGAGAGAGACAGTGAAAAGCAAAAGGAAAACGGAAAATAAATAATACCAACTCATACAAAGGAAAGGTATGTAACAGATATGTATTTACTGGCATGTAGTAGATGTTTTTGAAGAGTACTCTACATAATGTGATCCATTCATATGTGGCAGCAGTACGTATCTATGCACAGATGTCCTGCTTAACTAGTGCCATGGACAATTCAATGTGTAGCTGTGTGCAGTGGGATATAACTTTGAAATATGTAGCTCAGCATTAAATGTCAAACATCTGATCCATGTTATCTGTGTTCTGTACAGTAGTGTGGACAATGGCTGTTTAGGGGATTAGCGCAAACATTTATATAAACATGGTTGTGACAGAGTAACACATGCATGATAGGCATATTAAAGTTTAGCTTAGCATTGGCAACTGCTGTATCAGGCTAGTATGCTAATCTAGCATTTGTAGCTATATATACCCCCTCTAATGTTACTGTGTGTTCACATGTGACACCTGTTCATGTTGCAGCAAGGCCCAACAGTTCAGCTGTGAGGTCCAGGGACTTACAACAGTGTGGACCTTGTGTGTGTATGGCACACACATACGGAGATATATATATATATATATATATATATGTGTCATATATATTAACATCTGTATATGTGCATAGAGCAAGGGACATATTGCAACTGTTTGAGAAGGGTGGATATATATATATATGTTGGTGAAGGTTGTTATGTGCATATTTGTATGTAGGTTTTAGTGTGTAACAAACAAGACAGCATACAGTGCTGGTATATGACATGTGCTGGTTAAACACTGTGTGTGTTTTGTTCAGTTTGCAATGTTGCAGCCAGTGAGGCCTGCTAAAGCTACCTGGGCTGAGAACACTTTCAATGTATTCCTCACAAGACTGTGAAATATTATTACATTACTGTATACCTCACATCCTTTGTATAATTGATATTCCCACCATGAAAGGTGGACTGTATATGTGCCTATATGTATATGTACACCAATGGATGTGTATATGTGTATATATATATATATATATATATATATATATATATATATATATATATATATATATGTATAGAGAGAGAGAGTCATATATAGTCATACACACACACATCTACTTGTTGCAATAGATTCTATGTAAAGTTGACTGAGTGTGATGGTCAATGTGTTGGTGAATGTGTCAAAGATGTGTATTTGTGGGATAGCTTAGTGGGAAACTGTTTCTGTCATGGTATTATGTGTCCTTGCTTTGATCCCAGCAAAAGCTGTGTATGCTGTTGCTAGGCAGATAAAGCACTATGGCATACAGTCTGATGTAGTCCCTTGGTGTTAACTGGGGTGTGTCATTGGAGGCTAAAGCACTATGTGTATGCTTATTGATTGGTACTGATGTTGAATCCAAATCCTGTATGAACTGTAGTACTACTTGAAGCTGTAGGCCTAAACAGCAAAGTATGGTGTATGTCCACATTGCTTGGAACCACTTTTTTGTGTGGTCCCTGTAGTCCTCACAGATTACATTCATCAGGCTTAAGGTTTTGTAAGTACTGACACACAGTACTGTATGGTACACACGTAAAGCTTATCTGGGTTGCCATACCTTTGTGCCTTGTAATTATGTCTGATGTGTGTGTGGATATGCCTGTAACATGTCCTCTGTCATATGTGTGTTACAAGATATAACTGCATATCTAGCAACATTTATAGTTTACTACAGCAGTATGCCACCTATATTCACAATTGTGCACATATTTTGGCCACGGGTTTGCCATCAACAAGTTGTGTGGTATAATGGTAATACTGTAACTGGACTTTACAAACATTGCGATGGATGACATATTTCTTTATGCATTCGCTTGATCTATACCTTCTGTGGCTAGGTGGTGCATTGTGTCACATACAGTGTGCCATGTACTGCTGTATAGTCTTATATAGTGATTTTATTTTGTTGCTGTGCAGAACATGGTTTATTAGATAGAGCGTGCCAGGCACTTTCAAGCAGTTGTGGGGTGAGCACTGATAAGTGGTATTGAAAGTGTTTAATCTCAGTCAGCTAATAGGTTGCTATATATGGCAGTTCAGTGATATCTGTACTGTATAATGTTAAGTGTGCCATATGACTTGCTCAGACATATTTTTTCTTTGCCTTCCAGGGATCATGGCCCACCTTTGTAATCCTAGCTACAGTAGTGCTGAGGATGACATTATTACCAGCTGTCTGATTCAGCACTACAGCCTACTATTCTCGAGAACCAGCCAAGACCAGAATGAGTGTACTGCACTGTGGCAAGATGTTGTCCGGAGGGTAAATGACATAGGCATGCATAACCGGACATATGAGCAGGAACGCCATCACTGCAGTGATTTACTTAGACATGTCCGGCAGCATGCTTCTGATGTCCGTAAACAACAGCTTGCAACAGGTGGTGCGGTTAACATCTATCCCCCCTCACCAGAGTGGAGGAGCTGCTCCTGAGCCTGGTGGCACCTGCCCAACAACAATAACAGCAGACATTTACCTTGATGGAGGTTGGAGCCACCCAGCAAGAACACATGGAGCGTGCAGGTAACATGGCATATCTGTAGACTACTGTTACCTCTATTTGTAGATCATGCATATTTGAGATGTGTACTGTGTAGTTAGAAGATGTTGAGTCTGTTGTTGTGCAATACTGATCATTTGGAACATAATCTGTAGGCCTGTGAATGTAAACTGTTGTACTACTGTAAGATTGCAAACCCACAGTAGCAATGCCACAGTTGTCGCCACTGACAAACTGTCTCATATCCATGTAGGTCCCTCTGGTGTGACAGCAAGGCAGCGGACACATGCTGGTGAGTGTTTTCTACATTTATTATTGCAAATAAAAAGTGCATGTCATAGTTAAGGTGTAGGCCATGTACACATGTAACACACCTATGCATAATGCATGCTGTGCATGTTTGCTGTGAGACTGCACACATCTCAGTAATGTGATTAGCTGCCTCAAACACATGCAATACACAGACCATCTCAAACAAATGTGGCTACACTGTAGTGACCATTGGATAGGCAGAGTCGATACGCATGCACACAACATACACAACTATGTCATACACAGAACACGTTAACATGCTACACATGAAGTATTCACAAGCCCTCTGTAAAGTCACACTCCAGTATCCCAAATGTCATCCACACAGAACACATAATATACCTGAGGGGTAGAGGCCTATCATGGGGCAGTGAAACACTCTGCAACACACAACACATTCATGTTAGGCAATGCTCCTTATTGGCTTCCTTAAAAACCCATGTAACAACTGGCTGTGAAATGGTGAATGTAGCCATGGTAGGGCAGTTCTGGTACAGCATGATAGGTGCTGGTTTGGGACACATTTGTAGCCTTGAGTGACCACATGATGCTTCATGATGATGGCTTATGGTACTACACCCCATCCAGTTATTTTAACCACAGTACTACACATAGCTTTCATTGCTATACACCTCAATGTTGTGTGTGTGCAAACATATGCACCTATAAACAATATGCATACCAATCACCATTTTCACAGCTGACACATATATGTCTTGTAATGCTATTGAGTGGCTAGGTCATATGACACACATTGGTTATGTGTGATGTTTAAATATGCAGTTGTGTTTTAACATGCCATGTCATGGATGGCACTGGCATGTCCACAATATGATCTACATTCACCATAACTACTGTACATTGGCTATGTGGACCAATGGTATTCCATCAGTTATACATACACCACTGATCTTGTGTGTATACACATCATGCATGAGCTAAAACTGTGTCCACAATTATTTGCTAAAGACACAGAGGCTCTAATCAGAATTGGATATCTATGTGACACACAGATACACATCCAGCCATGGTATGTATACCTGTGAGTGATAGTGCACAGTATATTAAAGAATTTTTAATACTTGCACAGCAATGTTGTGTCCATGTATACATTGCGTTCCAGTGGGAGGCCAATCACCGAACAACAAAACACATGCATCAAAGCCATGTATACTGTTAGTAACAAGGACTGTCTACACTCGCACTGCATGCTGTTGAGCAACACATGTCCTGCATGCTGACATGTGTGATATGACTGTTTGGCTTGTGATACTGTACCCCACTATCAACTGCTATTGAGTATTCTGAGATTGCTGATGGTGTGTGTGTGTGTGTGTGTGTGTGTGTGTGTGTGTGTGTGTGTGTGTGTGTGTGTGTGTGTCTGCTCTAGTGAGGAGTGTATTTGTGTGCATGTGTGCATGTGTTCATGTGTTCATGTGTGCATGTGTGCATGTGTTCATGTATTCATGTATTCATGTGTTCTGACATCATATACAGGTCTTAAAGTGTGTTTCCTGTTTTACTCTCACAGGTGCTGAGGTTGGGCTGGCTCAGTGCAGCAGGGAACCTGATGTCACTGACACAAATAGTGATAATGAGGATAGGTGTGTTGAGGCACAGGCATGTTTGTCAGGGTCTGTTGTTGGGCCACCAATTGACAGTACACAAGTCTCCACCCCATCCATGCACACAGTCATACTACCTGTACATCCATCATCACCAATGCCCTTAGCAGAGGGACAGTGTACAGTCAGCAATGGCCAGAACAGTGTGGTATCTATGGCACATGCATCAGGACACAGTAGCCATAGCTAGATGTCTGGAACGGTACCACATAGGCAGATGTCCAGGGTTTCTTGTCAGAGCACTGCTGGTCATCATGCCCCTGGCAGATGTGCCACAACTCTTACAAACACACGCATGTTCCAGGCTGTCATGGAGGCACAGGCACGTATGGAGTGGTACACCAGACAGGGACTAAGGGCACAGAGGGCTCATAATATCTCTTTAAATGACAGTATCCATGACCTAGCAGGTGCCATCCTTAATTACACTGAGGTCATTGATAGACGTTGGGGTGAGACATTAGATGTCCTCCACAATGTCATGTCCATGTGTCAGGACAGTGCATGACAGTTGAGACGTCGACGTGGACGTATGCCAGCAACATCATCAGCTGGCAGTCACCGTGGATGTCCATCAAGTCATAGCCGCTCCCATAGTGCCAGTACCAGCCCCAGCAATGTTGGGGGTAAGCTGTCCATAGACCGTCCTAGAAGACCAAGTGCATGTGGCTCTGGCCAGTCCCAGCAGGGACCTGGATCCAGTGTACATATGTCAACCTCTGAGGATAGTACCCAGTCTGGATTAGTACCTGATACTGTCTGTAGCACCCCTGCCAGGCACAGGTCCCGTATCCGTGGCCAGAGATGGTGATCTGTAAAGCCTGCCAGGTACAGTCTGTAGCTGTCCCACAAATCCCCGTATATGGCAGCCACATGGTGAAACTGTGTGCATGCAGACACACACACATAAACCAGACACCTAGGGCAAACACATACCTGCACACATTACATCCACATTGGCCCATAACAGTACTCTTGGCCATCACACACACACTCACACACACATGTCGATTGTATGGCTCAATGTAGGCCTCTGGCAAACCAACAACACACCCTGTGCATATGATGAAACCTGTGCCACCTCCTGTCGTCTGTAACATTGATGCAGGAACAGGCTAACATGGTGCTGATGCACAGGGTGACTTTATAACAGAATAGCAATGTTAGCATGTTGTCAGCAGTACAGTGTAATGATATCATTGAAGGTGTAGCTGAGCAGGTATGATGCATTAAAGGTATAATTATCAATGTAGTATTGTTTACACCAGTGTTTATTCCAATTGTGTATTGTCTGCCCATGTGCCACTTGGCTGATGTGTGTAGCTTTGTCAGCATGTGTTAGAAAGTGGACAGTAAGTGTGGGATGTGTGCAGCACAGATTTGCAAGTGTACATTTGTGAACATGGTTGAGGTGCACTGTCTGCATGTACGTGCATATTGGACACATGGGCAGGGTGACATGCCCTGTATTAGACAGTGTTAACACTCCATAGTTTCTATTGGTGGCCAGTATGCATTGTACTACACACATTTTGGAAGTTGAGTACTCGTGTGTGTATGACACGGTTTGACACTGTGCTGTGGGTGATACTGTTACTATCTGTCATTGGTTTGCATTCTGGTAGTATACATAACCTCAACAGCCTGACCATAAACAATTGTTAGATGATGTCTTGACAACTGACACACAGGTGTAGGACACACAGTAACATTTGCAGCCTTCAGTTACTATTTTATGCCAGTAACCAGTGGTATTCACCTGCACTCAGTCCTGGGACCACTTCTGTTTGGCATATAGCTTTCTTAGGTACAAGCAAACACAGTAGGGATATGTCTGGCCACGTTTAGCAATGCATACTGTGGGCTATAATGCATTCTCCAAAGGGTATCATACAGACAGATACCTGGTGTCAAACCCATGCTGTAAAGCTATAAGCCAAATAAAGCATAATCATCCACTTTTACAAAATATAGTATCCCCAGAGTACCACATAGGTAGTAGCCCCCAAAATGTTGAACAGGTACCGATGTATACATAGAGCCATGTGTTACGTCATCTCTCCTTTGATAATCACATTTCCAAAGGGTTTTGGAAATCCCTCTGTGGATCACATAAGCAATAAGGGGTCTGCACGCATATCCACAAAGGTTGTTGCACACCTATAATAAATAGCCATCTTTGACAGACTTTGCTGCTTTTGAACAGGTTTTAAATATACCTCAGGCATAAACCCTCACTCACACTATTCAATAGAAACTGTAATGAGTGTATGTGAAACGGATCACTGCAGTGGCTAGGCTTGTCACAAGCATACAGATGTGACCTAAGGTCATCAGTAAATCCTGCCAGGTACAGTATGTAGCTGTCCCACAAATCCCTGTATATGGCAGCCACATGGTGGAACTGTGTGCATGCAGACACACACACATAAACCAGACACCTAGGGCAAACACATACCCACACACATTACATCCACATTGGCCCATAACAGTACTCTTGGCCCTCACACACACTCACACACACATGAACACTATTCAGTAGAAACCATAATAAGTGTATGTGAAACAGATGACATAGGTCAGGGATCACTGCAGTGGCTAGGCTTGTCACAAGCATACAGATGTGACCTAAGGTCTGGAAAGCGGCAGCACACTTTGGCAAAGATAACAGATGTGTTCATGGAGAAAGCAGGGTTCCCACCTATGAAATAATTGAGGTCACATGTATGTATATGTATTTGCCACACAGCTACCTGACATGTGTAATGCACATACTGTTGTCATTGTGATATGTCATACAGTAATAAAAGTAAAACCCACATTACATTGACCAACAGTGTCAAACACATGGAGCACACACACACAGTCACCAAGTACAGTATTCAAACCCCTACCTAACTACTTTACGATACTAAAGCAGTACGCATTAACATGATGTGCTATACACATTACTTGGAGTTCCTTTTTCCACAGGTATATTTGTAGGATGGTGACATCATCAGACTTGACAAAGATGAGTATACCACTTTTAAAGTGTTTCAGTAGTCTTCAAAAAGGTTGCTCCTCTCCAAAGAGCCACACACACACATAGTTGGCAAGTGCAGGATTCAAACCCTACCTAACTACTTTATGATATTAAAGAAGCATGACTTAACATGATGTGCTATACACAGTACTGGGAGTTCTTCATTCCACAGGTATATTTGTAGAATGGTGACGTCATCAGACTTGACAAAGATAAGTATACCACTTTTAAGATGTTTTAGTAGTCTCCAAAAATGTTGCTCCTCTCCAAGGAAACACACACATGCTCGCATACAGTTGTCAAGTACAGGATTCAAACCCCTAACTACTTTAGGATACTACAGCAGCCTGCATTTACACAATGCACTATACACATTACTGGGAGTTCTCTTTTCCACAGGCATATTTGTAGGATGGTGACATCATCAGACTAGACAAAGTGGGTTACATTAGGTGACATTAGGTGGGCTACATAGAAGGAATTTCTAAACACTTTGGCAATGTGATCATCAAAGGAGAGTTTACTATCTACCTGGGTCCCCAGGTCCATAATTACATTCTCCGTACATACTGGATTACCACCTATGTGGTAATTTGTGTGCACTTTGTTTTATCCAAAGGGGATGACTATGCATTTTTTGGCATTCTGCTTGAGGGCATTGTTTGACACCAGGTATCTGTCTCTGTAAGACCCGTCTGGAGGATGTCTGTGTCAGGAGTAGAGTCGCTTATGGACCACAGTTAGCACTCATCTGCAAACTTGTTCAGCCATACTCCTCCCGTGCTTGCCTGTACCTCTGAGCAGTATCTACTGAACAAGTGGGGTCCCAGGACCAAGACCTGTGGGATGCCATTTGTGACTGGTTTAGAGTTGGACATGGCACCCGCAACTCTGAACATGTGTGTTTGATCTGTGAGCCAGTTGGCCACCCATCCTGTGACATAGGTGTTAATGTTCAAGTTGGTAAGCTTGTCCATGATGCCAGAGTGGGGAATGGTGTCAAAGGCCTTAGTGAGGTCCAGGTGGGCTGTGTGGACTTCTTTCACCTCCATCTGTGTCCTTGATAACTGTTTCAAAGAAGTCAGCTAGGTTTAGGAGGCAGGATCTGCCTTTAACAAAGCCAAGTTGGGTAGAGTCCAGTGTCTGGAGATTCCCAATGTCTCTGTTTATGGGTTCCATGATAATTTGCTCCATAGCTTTGCAGACCAGGCTGAGTAGGCCTATAGGGCAATAGTTTCCAGGTTCTGTTGTGGCACCACCTTTGTGGAGCTGGATGACTGTTGCTGTATGCCATTCTTTGGGTACATAGCCTGTGGTAAGGTTGAGTCTGGACAGTGAATGTAGGTGAGGGTGTAGTTCCTTTTGGGGCTGGTGTAAGACACAGCCTGGGACACCATCCAGTTCCATTGATGCTGTGTTCTTAGCTTTGGAGAGGGCTGTTTTTACCTGCATATCCATGAAGTCTGGGGCTCTGCATTCTTCTGGGATGGACACAGGCCCTTTTGGGGGTGATGGGCGGGTTTGCACTGAACTTTTCTGCTGGGATGTGGGCAATGTCAGTTGGTTCAGTGTATATTTTGCCATTTTGCAGTAGCTGACAGCATACTTGAGAGTTGCCACCTAAATGGTTGGTATAGCTAACGAAGGCTTTGTGGTTGTTATTCTTACATTCCTTGGCAATTTGTCTTTAGAAACTGGCCTTGGATTATTTTATGCGCGATCATTTGTTTCTTCCTAATAATGATCAGTGATGCCTTTCCTTTTGTGAAGTTTGCTCTATCATGTGTTCACTTCCTCCTTCTGTTGTATAGCTTATTTATGGGCAATGACCACCAGATTGGTTTCTTATTTTTGGAGGAGTGTGTCTTGGTTTTATTTGGGATGTCTTGAGCCATGCATCCCTGTAGATGCTCATAGAATGCACTTGTAAATGAATCTGCAGATTGTATAGCATTATCCTATAGCAAGGGGGGCTTTGGAACTTTCCACTTTGGTCTTGAGAAGTGTGCAGTTTGCTTTTGAAAATTTCTTCACAGTGGTTTCCTTGACTTGGGGGGGTGGGATGTGGATGTCCAGTGTGATTACTTTATGATCTGATATTACCAGTGAGGGGTTTATCTCTGTTGTGGAACACTGGTACCCCATGTTGGTGATGATCAGGTCCAGCATGTTGTCACCTCTAGTGGGCGTGGTGACCAGCTGTTCCAGGGTGTTTGAGTTTTTAAACTCTAGGAAGCATTGGGCAAAGGACGTTGTACATGAGTAATTCTCCCAGTCAATGTTTGGGTAGTTGTAATCTCCTCATATAATGGTGTTTGGTAGGACCTTTATATTTTCCACTGTTCTCAGGAATACTGAGTGAGGTTCTGAGACAAGGTAGGTGATCTGTAGCAGGCTACAATCTGATAAGCAGCTTTGCCCAATGTTAGTTGCACTTGCATGGTCTCCAAGGCCTCATGCTGTGCCACTAACCTGAAGGTGTGGGTATCCATAAGGTAAATGGATACACCCCTTCCTTTTGTATTTCACTCTGGGTTTTGGGGCCGAAGATCAGAGAGATTGTGAGTGTTTTATGTGGAGCATGTCCAACAGCTCTGTGTTTGACATAGCTTTGTATGTTAGGCAGATATCACATCTGAGTAGGCGATATGCGATAGAGTACAGCTGTAGCATTTTGAGACGGTCTGTGTATGGCATGTATTTCAGGCCGCTAATGCTCTTTGTGAGGTATTTTTGCAGGCTTTTCAGTTGTTGTAGATGTCTTGTGAGGTACATAGCAAAAGGGGTGTTGTACTCTATTATGGATCTAGTGAGTGATGAGTAGAGGGGAACAATGTCCTCTTCTATTCTGCATGAGACACCTTTTGTGATGAGATGTGCCACATAGAAGGATTTCCTGACTACTGTGGGGATGTGATTATCACAGGTGTGTCCACTGTCCACCTGTGACCCAAGGTCTCTTATCATACTTTCAGTGTTAAGTATACTACCGCCTATTTTGTAGTTCATGGCTACAGAGTTTTTACCAAAGGGGATGACAATGCACTTTTTGGCATTGAGCTTGAGGCCATGGCTTTGACACCAGGCATCTGTCTCATTGAGGCCCTTTTGTAGGATGTCCACATCTTTAGTAATTTCATTTATGTCTCCTAGTTTGCAGTCATCTGGAAACTTCATTAGCCACAGACCTTCCATGTTAAAGTTTACTTCAGGGAAGTAGATACCAAACAGGACAGGACCCAGGACTAAACCCTGTGGTACTGCATTTGTCATTGGTCCAAAGTCGTACTTGGAGTCTGCTACTTTCACAGTGTGTGTTCTGTCAGTGAGCCAGTTGGCAACCCATCTTGTGACATAGCAATTTATACCTAGTTTAGTGGGTTTATCTATAATTCCAGAGTGGGGGATGGTGTTGAAAACCGTGGCAAGATCTATATAGGCTGTGTGAACCACCTTACCCTTGTCTACGTTTCTGGTGACTGCTTCAATGACATCTATCAGGTTTAGCAGACATGATCTGCATTTTACAAACCCAACATGGTTGTGGTCCAGAGTTTGGAGATTACCAATCCCCAGGATTCATGAAGCTCGGCACAAGGCCAGCATTAGGCTTGCGCCGAACGTGCGGCATGCAGATGGTGCAGTAGCACCATATGCATATTAATGAAGGTGCGCTGCCGCCACATCCACGTGCATAGGAAATGAGAGCGAGTGCATGGGGGGTGTCGAAGCGCCGCACGGAGGCGTGGAAATGCCGGCTGTTGACATGCAACCTAAAATGCTGAATATTACAGTCTGCCTGCAATAGTAATCACACCTGTCAGTATCCGTAGATACTGAAACGTATGCAAAGCATGCAAGACAGTTCTTGTGAACACAAAATTAAGAAGTAAACACAAATGCACGTTAGCGAATATCGAGTCTCCATCCCTCGAACAAATGACATTTAAAACTGTGTGCCCGTATTCTAATGCAGTGTTGATAGTTATACCAAGTGGAAGTGAAATGCATCGTGTTAGCACGCCGCCAATAGCTAAGTCTAGCCTAATGGTCAGGGTTACCACCTGTCCCACATTGTGAGGGACAGTACACATCTGGGCAGTTGTGTCCATACCAAAACCATTATAAATGTAAAATATCCTGCAACCGTATGACATAATTATGTCCCGCATCGCATGTAATAGTCACATACAATAGTTATTTCCGTATGTAACATACCACATATTACAAGAAATAGAATAAGCAAGTAAACAAAACAGAAGGAGCATATAAACTGCTACAAAAATAAGCTAACATGTAGGCATAAAACAAAAGTACAATCTGTTGCACTGACCGTGGGCATGTGTTGTCCTGTAGAATCTGATTTGTGTCCGGAATATATCCCATCCTGGCCATATGAAAAGGTGGCAACCCTACCAATGGTCAGAGCATTCATCCAAAATCTGCCCATTTGTGGTCCAAACCATTCTTGTCAGGATGTGTCAAAGATGAACAGGTATCACCCGGGTGTACCTACCATGTCATGAAAGATAAGTATTTGCGTGTACCTATGTGCGTGATGTACAGCATGTGGAAGGTGAAAAAGCTAGGGTAGTCCTCACAACCATACAGGTACCAGAGATATGTAGTGTATGCAATGTGTTCCCTTGACCGTGCCATGGGCCATCAACCAAAGAAGGGATGGATGGAGTGTGTGGAATATGGGTGTGGGGGGGATGGGTAATGTAATAATCCGCAAAGGCGAGACTGTGCTGGATGCACAATAGGTGAACTGGAGGTGTATGAGGGAGCAGTGGGTGAATCAGAAAAAAACACAAAGAACAAACATACACATCCGCAATACAACCTGACAGGCCATACTGTAGAACACAATCACACAAACATATGAATATTAAAATGTGTGATACACATGTACAGAAATATCACCGGCACATACCCACATAATGGTCTGGATGGAACTGAGCCATCCAACTGCAACACACCTGGATGCATAATTAAATACCCATCATCCCCTCTACAGTACACAACCTGCCCCCATTCCTGAATGTTCACCAAATCCAGCCATACTCGGGCTACTAGCTTGGCGCAGCCATATCTGCACATAGTGACCACTATTCATATCTAGTAGGCAGCGTCACCCTAGGCAGTGTCAGGATTG